>NW_022639659.1:514081-517527 GCF_010583005.1 Odontomachus brunneus | reverse complement strand
TATATATATATATATATATATATATATATATATATATATATATATATATATATAGTTTTGCATCGGCGTCGCAATATCCAAATCCGTATATATTTAGGGAGCGGTGCACTTGGACACGGTGCATTTGGACACAGCCAATCACAGCACCGTGTGATTAGAGACATTTGTAGGGTCCCTTGGAACAGCGACTTGTGATTGGACTGTGTCTAATTGCCCCGTGTCCAACTGATATACACCCCATATTTATGCCAGCGAATCGCAGAGTAGTTGAGTAGCTGGTCACATGACCAAGTTGGCGATTCTCTGTACTACAGGTTCTCTACTTAAAGTCCATTCTACAATTGCGTGAACGTGGATGTAAGTGGTTGTAAGTGATTACGACAACCAATCAGAGTAAAGCAATCAGTGAATAAAACATTCGGATTGGTTGACTCTTACGTTCACGACTACGCTTACGCAATTGTAGAATGGGCTTAAGACAGTACTTAAAATGATCTTAAATATAAGATCGGACTATGAAGGGTGTATATCAGTTGGACACGGAGCAATTGGACACAGTCTAGTCACAAGTCGCTGTTCCAAGGGACCCTACAAATGTCTCTAATCACACGGTGCTGTGATTGGCTGTGTCCAAATGCACCGTATTCAAGTGCACCGCTCCCGACTATGAATATCGGACATAGGCCGGTATTCATAGTCAGATCTTATATTTAAGATCAACTTAAGTACTGTCTTAAGATGTCATGAACCAATCACAGAGCCGTATTCGCATCTTAAGACATTACTTAAGACGATCTTGAAATAAGATTCGACTATGAATACCGACTATAGTCTGATCTTATGCAGGATTCACACTGCGTCCGATGTCAACGTACGACATCCGATATCCAATAGGAGAACCTAATATAGAATTCCACCAGCTTCCTAATATAGAATTCAATTCTCCATTGGAAAGCTATTCTTTTATTGGATATCGGACGTCGTACGTCGGACATCAGACGCAGTGTGAATCTTGCATTACATTTAAGATCATCTTAAATACTATCTTAAGATGTCATGAACTAATCACAGAGCCGTATTCGTATCTTAAGACTTTACTTAAGATAGTTTGAAATAAGATTTAACTATAAATACCGGCCTAAATTAATTTGTAAATAAAATCGTAAATGTTTACAAAATGAACACACTGAATGCTACGCTCAACGATTAATCAACTTCCTGCCAATCGACAGTCGTCTTATAATTTTACAGTTGCAAACGTGAACGTAGGTCAGTATTCATAGTCCGATCTTATATTTAAGATCATTTTAAGTACTGTCTTAAGATGTCATGAACCAATCACAGAGCCGTATTAGTATTTTAAGACACTGCTTAAGGGACGCCGCACATGAATTAAGCTAGTCACACATACTTTTCGTGACAATAACTGTAAGATGTAACGTAAGAATTAACCAATTACAATCGAGTATTTATAAAAATGGCGACCTTATTATTCGACGATTCTCAACATAATTGATCAATTCTTACGTTACGTCTTATGGCTCCTGCACACAGGACGCGGTAATACTTGCCGCGCGGCGGAAGTTCGCGCAACAGCCAATCAATATGTTGTTTTTCCGTAAGAGCTACAAGGTTATTACGGAAAGCAGCATATTGATTGGTTATCACACAAACTTCCGCCGCGCAGCAAGTGTTGGGTGTATATCAGTTGGACACGGGGTAACTGGACACAGTCCAATCACAAGTCGCTGTTCCCTACAAATGTCTCTAATCACACGGTGCTGTGATTGGCTGTGTCCAAATGCACCGTGTCCAAGTGCACCGCTCCTGCAAGTGTTACCGCGTTCTGTGTGCAGGAGCCATTACGGTTACTGTTACGGAAAGTGTGTGTGGCTAGCTTTAACAGTAAGGGCTATCGCACACAAATTGACATAACTGCATATGCATAGCATAAGATCGTATGGACCAATGAGCATCGAATATTAAGCATCGAACACCAATATGGCGACTTAATACTCGATGCTCATTGGTACATACGGTTTTATGCTATGCATATGCAGTTATGTCAATTTGTGTGCGATAGCCCTAAGGACCAGTGCACGAACATTGCCGTAGCTCCTTACGCCATTTTACGTGAAAACCTTACGTTACGTGAGACGTAAGCTGAACGTACGGCAACACACGAAAATTTTACGTTATGTTACGTTACGAAGGAACATAGAGGTTCTGTGACAAAGGTAATTAAATCAGATTATTGAACAATAAGTAAAGAAACAATAATAATTTATCTTTACAGTCATAATTAGAAATGATCTATATTGAGCACATATTAATTTTATTAAACTGTTAAATGTATATGTACAAAATTATAAACATTGAATTATAACCTCTTCCCAACACTATGTATAGAATATGTTTGACATATACATATTGGAATAAAATTTTAGGTTCTCAAGTCAACATATGAAAACATCAAAGTCTATAAAGATAAAATGTTTATTATTGTCATTACTCATAACTTATTATATAAGACTAAAACGGAGAAAAACACACAAAAGATGGCAAAATAGAAGATGGCTCGTGAGACCAATTAATCAACAGAGAAACAGCAAGGAGAATGAAAATTTGTTTCAAGAATTAAAAATTGATGAAGACATGTTTGTCAAATATGTCAGGATGAATGTCCAACATTTTAACAAGTTATTAACCATACTAAGACCTTATTTGGTAAAAAACTAAGAAAGCTCTGTCTCCGGAACACAGGTTAATAATAACACTAAAGTAAATATAGTTTATTAATAAAAAATTGTTTGATGTAACTACTTCTTAAATTTTTAGTTATGTTTAGAAATAATTGGTAGAAAAAAATGTTTTACGAAATTATAAACTATATAGCAAAAATTGTGATACACTTTTGTGTGTTTTTCTCCGTTTTAGTCTCATATAATAAACTAAGAGTAATGACAACAATAAACATTTTAACTCATAGACATAACTAAATAATAATTCATAAACTTTGATGTTTTCACATTTGTTGACTTGAGAACATAAAATTTTATTTCAATATTTATATGTCAAACATATTCTATACATAGTGTTGGGAAGAGGTTATAGCGCAATGTTTATAATTTTGTACAGATACACTTAACAGTTTAATAAAATTAATATATACTCGATATAGACATTTCTAATTATGGCTGTAAAGATAAATTATTGTTTCTTTACTTATTATTCAATAATCTGATTTAATTACCTTTGTCACAGAACCTCTATGTTCCTTCGTAACGTAACGTAACGTAAAATTTTCGTGCGTTGCCGTACGTTCAGCTTACGCCTCACGTAACGTAAAATTGTCACGTAAGGTGGCGTAAGGAACTACAGCAATGTTCATGCACTGGCCCTAACGTAATGGCTTCTGCACACAGGACGCGATAATGCTTGCCGCG
>NW_022639659.1:512936-513988 GCF_010583005.1 Odontomachus brunneus | reverse complement strand
GTTATTACGGAAAGCAGCATATTGATTGGCTGTCGCACGAACTTCCGCCGCGCGGCAAGTATTACCGCGTCCTGTGTGCAGGAGCCATTATGCTATGCACATGCAGTTATGTCATTTCATGTGTGAGGGCTCTAAAAATTGACTAATCACATTGAAAATCATCGAACCGTAATGTCGCCATTTTGATGAATACTCGAGCGTAATTGGTCAATTTTTACGGTACGTTTACGTTACTGGCTGCGTTCCGCAAAGCACATCATGCGCATAATGCGCTGCGTTGGAGCAAAAGAGATACGAGAGTGAGATAAAAAGAGAGGGAGAGTATTCGGGTGATGTTCTCGAACGCATGAGAGCACATGGACTACACTACCTCGGGAGCTGAGGCAGTCTATGCGCTTTCATGCGTTCGAGAACATCACCTAAGTGCTCTCCCTCTTTTTTTATCTCACTCTCATATCTCTTTCACTCTAATGCAGCGTATCATGCACATGATACGCTCTGCGGAACGTAGCCACTGTTATGTCAATTTATGTGTGGAGGCCCTAATGGCTCCTGCACATAGGACGCGGTAATGCTTGCCGCGCGACAGCCAATCAATATGTTGTTTTTCCATAAGAGCTAGAAGGTTATTACGGAAAGCAGCATTGATTGGCTGTTGCGCGAACTTCCGCCGCGCAGCAAGCGTTGCCGCGTTCTGTGAGCAAGAGCCATAACGTAAAACGTACCATAAGAGTTGACCAATCACTTTGAGTATTGTCGAACCGTAAGGTCGCCATTTTTGTAAATACTCGATTGTAATTGGTTCATTTTTACGGTACGTTTTAAGCCCGTATCACATTAGCCTAGTTTACATCGTGCACTTGATACGCGTATAATAGTAACTTTCTATTAGATAATTTTAATATTGACAATGCATATCAACGGCGACGCGTTTAATCAATACAATACGTTTTCTTGATGAGTATTATACCAGCTTAATATACCGTTGTTATTTAACAGAAAGTTACTATATAGTACGCGTATCAAATTCACGATGTAAACTAAGCCACTAA
>NW_022639659.1:512764-512926 GCF_010583005.1 Odontomachus brunneus | reverse complement strand
GTGTTTTTCTCCGTTTTAGTCTCATATAATAAACTAAGAGTAATGACAACAATAAACATTTTAACTCATAGACATAACTAAATAATAATTCATAAACTTTGATGTTTTCACATTTGTTGACTTGAGAACATAAAATTTTATTTCAATATTTATATGTCAAAC
>NW_022639659.1:507365-512754 GCF_010583005.1 Odontomachus brunneus | reverse complement strand
TTAATATTGACAATGCATATCAACGGCGACGCGTTTAATCAATACAATACGTTTTCTTGATGAGTATTATACCAGCTTAATATACCGTTGTTATTTAACAGAAAGTTACTATATAGTACGCGTATCAAATTCACGATGTAAACTAAGCCACTAACGATTGGCGATTGATGATTGACGATTGAAGATTTGATTTTGACGAATCAACGAGCTTTAACTTTGGCTTGCTTTGTTCCAAATGGTCAAGTTCCAATCTTCAATCGTCAATCATCAATCGCCAATCGCTAGTGTGATACGGGCTTTATGTTACTGTTATGTCAATTCATGTGTCGCGCCCCTAATGGCTCCTGCACACAGGACGCGGTAATGCTTGCCGCGCGGCGGAAGTCCACGCGACAGCGAATCAATATGTCGTTTTCTATAAGAGCTAGAAGGTTATTACGGAAAGCAGCATATTGATTGGCTGTTGCACGAACTTTCGCCGCGCGGTAAGCATTACCGCGTCCTGTGTGCACGAGCCATAAGATTCAACTATTGGCTTCTGCACACAGGACGCGGTAATGGCTGCGTTCCGCAGAGCGCATCATGTGCATGATACGCTGCATTAGAGTGAAAGAGATACGAGAGTGAGATAAAAAGAGAGGGAGAGCACTTAGGTAATGGGCGCATTCAGTAGAAAAAGCGCTCAGTGAGCAATTAACGATTATTGGTTCTTGCTATTAGATCCCTAAATCTAGACAAATTAAATTGACAAATTACTCAACTGTTGTGCAACAGTTGAGTAATTTGTCAATGTAATTGGTCTAGATTTAGGGATCTAATAGCAAGAACCAATAATCGTTGATTGCTTACTGAGCGCTTTTTCTACTGAATGCGCCCAATGTTCTCGAACATTAGGCTGCCTCAGCTCCTGAAGTAGTGCATGCACTCTCATGCGTTCGAAAACATCACCCGAGTACTCTCCCTCTCTTTTTATCTCACTCTCGTATCTCTTTTGCTCCAACGCAGCGCATTATGCGCATGATGCGCTTTGCGGAACGCAGCCAATGGCCGCGTTCAGTAGAACAAGTGATCAGTAAGCGCTCAGTGAGCTCTTGCATCTGATTGGAGTATAGTTGGAGATCTAAAAGAATATGCCAAATCATATACAAGAGCTCCCTGAGCGCTTACTGATCACTTGTTCTACTGAACGCGGCCAATGTCTACTGCGCGGAGGAAGTTCACGCGATAGCCAATCAATATGCTGCTTTCCGTAATAACCTAGCTCTTACGGAAAAACAACATATTGATTGGCTGTCGCGCGGACTTCCGCCGCGCGGCAAACATACCGCGTCCTATGTGCAGGAGCCATATGAATACCGGCCGTAGTTCGGCCATCGACTTACAGTAATAGTCAGTGGCGCTTCGGACGCCACTGAATAAATTGACATTTGTAACATTCGTAATAGCTAGTGCGAGTTGAATAATATAATGGTAAGACGTGTATAGTAACAAGCTGTTTTTCATTATATGGAAATAATCCACTTCTATTTCCGCTGATTCCACTTTTTGGCCATCACGGTAAGCTTAACGAATGTATAGCCGTCTTGACAATATTTTCCATTGTGATAATTATTGGACAATGAATGATGCGTTTTTGTTTTATTAGTGTATATCACGATATGTCCCAGTGAGAAATGACTTATCGATCGACGTCGAAATGACGTCGATCAATAAGTCATTTCTCACTGAGGTGTCAACGTGACCAATTAGCTTTCCAGAAGTATCCGTCCATATGATTGTTTATTGTACAACCTAATGACGCGTCTCCCGCTATTGCTGCTGGAATGCGTTGCATGTCGAATTCACCATACGGATCAGTTTCGTTTATATCGCTTAGGAATTGTTGCGAATTGTCACGCAAATCAAACGTTTGAATGCAAACGTTACAACAAAAAAGCAATTATAATAACTTCAGCCCCGATAAGCAAGATGTTAACAGTATGTCGACAGATTGGCGATAAATTCGATCAAAATATCATGGCAAATCTATAGCCACCTGTGTCCGCGTAAAGTTCGTATTTTGTCGACAGAGTCTACTAGCATAATTTGACAGATTGGTGGTAGAATCATGCAGGAACTATAGTATATTCCAATACATTTTACATACATTTAAATTGTTATTAATGACAGTTTGCGTAAATCTATCATCATAATCTGCTATAGATCCTGTTGTATTTTTTGTTGGCAAGCTACCGATAAAATTTACAAATACTATGCAGAAGGTTTGGTTATATGAAACTGCTTGTATGCCGTTTCACTCGGAGCAAGTTTTGTAAATTGTACAGCAAACAGAATTTACGCAATCGTCCGTTCGAACATATGCGACAAATATGTTGACATCGTGTTATTATAGCGACAATTTCGCATGAACCATATTGTATCATATTTTCATGCTTTGTCGCACATGTGTAAAAACAAATGTTTACCTTTGTTTCTCTCGTGCGAGACCTACGATATTGTCTCAAATAAAGTATGAATATACTTGATTTATTATAAAAACATGTGCAATATCACTTTACTACTAGGATAAACAGATATGTAACCAACTGACTCAACATATTAAAAAACAAAAAACATGTATTATTAACCCTGATCTGGTACACAGAGTCATTTTCAACTTTACCCAATTTTTTATTTTGAATCAAACTGTGAGCTAATAAAATTAGGATTTATTCACACAATGAAAAAAAGTTGTAATTGAGAAGAATATAAGTTTTAAACGGTTGAGCTATTTCAATTATCTATCATAATAAAAAGACAAAATTGCTATGAGACTGTTTCTAATCTTAGTGTACCAAGTTAAAATGTCAAAATGTAAAATAAAGATAATTTTTTACTATATTTTAGTCCTCTATATTAAATACTACATGAGAAAAATTTTATATAAATTTATTTCTGGCCATATGCACTAAAATTTTTTATACCATCAAATTTGAATCATGAACAAAAAGATTCAAGTATAATACACACTAATCTGTATTAAATTGAACAAAATCCAAAAAAAAAGTATAAATTGTCCAAAAAATTATATGAATTTAAAAAATATTATAAATGATTAAAATATTATTCAAATTATTAACTATGAATCATAAATTATTAACACTGCAAAAACTTAAAACTATTAAAGATTTTATTCGTCTCTTAACTGAAAATATTATATATTTTCGTATATTTGAATAGTTATACTTTTTGACGAATTAAAATGTATAATTTTTTTTTCTTAAAAGTTCAAGTATTGAACAAGAGAATCCTAAAATATTAATTTCTTAAATTTATTTTCAGAAAAGTTACAAATTTTTATGTAAACTTATGTTTTTATCGCATTTCTTTTTATATTCACGAGAAAATGAAATACTTAATACCCACGTAGCACGTAATATTACAGTAATATCATAGTAATATCACATTTCCATTGCAATATTACAATGAAATGTAGCAGAAATATTATTGTAATATTACTGAGATATCAGTAATATTGCAATGTATGTGAGAACGTATCACAGTAATATTACTGTAATATATTATAGTCATTATTGTAATAAAAATGTTCAATTGTATAAAGGATTGTATTTGTCTGCGTATTATTTTATATATTACATATTTTTATTCGCATCAATAAAGAACTGTATAAAAAAAAAAAACTAAACCGAATTGAGCTGAAACCAGCTCAATACCAGGAATACCTAACGTACAGATTTATAGCATGGCGTCTAATCCGCTGCGCTACGCCGCTACTCGATCCGTGTTCTACTGCAATGGAACTAAAGGAGCTTATTAAATTTCAAACCGCAATTTTTCGTAAACGGTTGAGAATTGCATAGTCTCCGAGTAGCGTTTGTTACTTCTATACCAATATTATATTCCTACAAAAGTTTGGTAAAATCAGTGACCTGAAGAAAGGAAGTTCCTCTTGTGAATAATATTAACAAGAAAGATATTTGTCATATTACAAAATAATATATTATCTTTGAAATATTCATACTTCAATACGATATATTACGTGCCAAGTAACATTAACCTTTTGCGTCATGATGGGACTCTCAACGTCCCACTTTTTTCCGTTTAATTTTTAATTATTTTAACGTATTTATTGATAAAAGGTATAGGTGTATTTGTTTCTATAGTATCCCCAATACATCAACAAGTGTAAAACATAAAGGAACGATCATAAATTTGCATTCGCAAAGTTACTATAAATAAAAAAAATGTTCAAAATTTGCTCTTTTTATGGAAAAAATACATTTTCTACTAAACTATTGTCAATAAAAAAAAAACACCGATTTAAATACTTATCCAAAATGCCCTAAAGTATTTTGCAGAATGTTTTCATATTTTTTTTACAGTATCGTTTAGTTGTAAAAAATCATAATTAATTCTTTGTGTCACAAACTTTTGTTTCAGATATATTTGTTTTAATAGTACACCTAGGAATTTTTTGGGTCGCTGATTACGAATCCAAAATCAATTGCAAAATTCAAAATGGTCGATCCAATATGGTGGACCAATAAATCAACAAGTTTTACTTTTTATGAAAATTACTATGACTGTTTTTCAGGTTGTTGTCCTAGATCTAATCCTAAATCTAATTTTATTAAATTTAGTACATTCGTCTAGATATACATTTTCATAAAAAAATTATTTTTAAATTATTAGTCGGCCATATTGGATCCACCGTTATGAATTTTACAATTTTGATTTCGGATTCGTAATCAGCGGCCCAAGAAAGCCCCGAATACTACTTTACATAAAAATAAAAATTATTTTTTAATTATTGTTCCGCCATATTGGATCCGCCATTTTGAAGTTTGCAATTCTG
Organism: Odontomachus brunneus; assembly: GCF_010583005.1. Classification (NCBI taxonomy): domain Eukaryota; kingdom Metazoa; phylum Arthropoda; class Insecta; order Hymenoptera; family Formicidae; genus Odontomachus; species Odontomachus brunneus. The sequence goes on along the minus strand of NW_022639659.1, from coordinate 507,899 downwards.
ACTTTGGATTCGTAATTAGCAACCCCAAAAACGACCGGGTACACAATTTCAGAAAAAATAAGCCTGATAGAAAAATTCGTGATACAAAGGGTTAAATGACGTTTTAATAACATTTTAACGACATAATGAAAATGTTATTGTCTTGCTACTTAGGATTTAATATATTACACAACAATATTACTGTGCAATATTACAAAGTAACATATCAATAATATTATTGTAATGTTACATTATAACATGTAATATTATTGTAATATTGCAATATTACTGTGATATTACTGTAATATTACGTGCTATGTGGGTAAATAGTTGCGATTATTTTTTAATATAATTTTATTCTAAAGATTTCAAAATATATTTATAGTTTTTTTATAGACTTTTATTAGTATTTTTAGAATTAGAATTTATATAAGAATTTACACTAGCATTTACATGAGCGAGAACGAAAACAATTTTGGCGTGCCAAATTAATATACTCAAAAGATATGTACTGTATGAAAATTAATATATGTGAATGATAAACGCGAATATTTG
>NW_022639659.1:491044-507355 GCF_010583005.1 Odontomachus brunneus | reverse complement strand
TTTTCCTGATATTCGGGCGTCCCGGTACTTTCCGAACACCCTGTATACCAAAAATCTATATAATGTTTGAAATATATTTACACCATACTTACGCTATGAGATATCTCGAAGTATTTTCAAATATTGTCATACATCACTGATCGATAAGAAGTCAAATACTTCCCGTTCTTTGTTTGTGTAATGTTGACAATTGTTTATTTTATACAAGACACCATCGAAACTATGCAAAACTCGACAATAGGGATATTTGATTTTTATATGGTAGTTTAATTAATTATCACTATCGTTGATTGCAAAATTCTAACGATTAATTCGCAGGATTAGATATCCAAATAAATATTGTCAATTGTTACTTCTTTAATTACACTGTTCGACAAATTTTTGTGACACAAATGCGAATAGTCATTTCCAATATATTTTTGCCTGCTAAACACAAATCCATTGTTCAAATTTAACTATCACGTCATAATTTTGTGAAAAATGGCGCCAAAGAGGCCAAAAATGACGATTTCGTGGCGCTGTAGCGCAAACAGTAATTTTTTTTTTTATATTTTATTAATGCCACGCAAAAGTATCAACTTTTAGTTTAAAAGTGCATCTTATCTCGTTTCCCAACGATTTTTTGTTTTCAATATACAGAGTGTCCGATAACTAATCGAACAACCGCCGTGTACGAATAGAACGAGTCAAAATAATCATAAAAGTTATATACCATTTTGAAATTTTCTCAATATTTATTCCGTTAAATTAATTAAATTAATTAAAATATATTAACGAATGAGCTCACGAGAAGCGATAGGACAGGTTCTGTGTGTAAAAGTAATAGCTTACCTCTTAGCAACGATGAGTAAATAACTGATTTCGAGGCGGAGTAACGTATACGTGTCGCTTGTTATTTCTCCTCGAAATCAGCTGTTTATTCATTGTTGCTAAGAGGTAAGTCATTTCTTTTACACATAGAGCCTGTCCTACCGCTCGTGAGCTTATTCGTTTATACATTTTAATTAATTACGGAATAAATATTGAGAAAATTTTAAAATAATATTTAACTTTTATGATTATTTTGATCCGTTCTACTCGTACACGGCAGTTGCTCGATCAGTTACTGGACACCCTGTATAGCCAATCAGAAACAGTTGTCGGCATCAATATCACTGATCAGAACAATTTTTTTGCAAGAAGGTAAATAGTCATTTCCGATGTATTTTTGCTTGCTGAACATGAATCTGTCGTCCAAATTTGGCTATCACGTCACAATTTTGAGAAAAGTGGAGTAAGATACAAGATAAGAGGATTCCCGCACTCGGCTTCTTATCTTGTATCTTACTCCATTTTTCTCAAAATTGTGACGTGGTAGCCAAATTTGGACGACGGATTCATGTTCAGCAGGCAAAAATATATCAGAAATGACTATTCACTTTTTCTGCCCAGTTGTTCTGCCCAGTGATATTGATGCCGACGACTGTTTCTGATTGGCCATATGTTGAAAACAAAAAATCATTTGGAAACAAGACAAGATGCATTTTCAAGCTAAAAGTTACTTTTGCGTGGCATTAAGGCTTTAGGCCACCTTGACGCTCCCAAAGGAGTACGTTTTTCAGTAATTCTTTTATAAATAAACAGTGAAATAAAATAAAAATCTAATTTAATATTATGAATATATAGGGTGGGCCATTTTAATTTATCCAGTTGAATATTTCGAAAGCTAAGACCGGCAGATAAAAATGTTTCGGACAAAAGTTATATAGATCGTGGGGGACATAAGAAGGTACCATTGGTTAGATCTTGCGTGGTCCCGCCGAGGTCAGATCGAGGTCAACTTTGCTTTTTTAAATAGCAACATATATTTTTTATTACGAAATTTTATTCTACGTAAAGAAGCAAACAACTTTTGTTTGAAAATATTTTTTATCCGACCTTTATTTTTTAAGATATTTACGGAAATATATACAAAATTATTGATTTCAATAATTTTTTACTCGAATTCTATCAACTTTACCGAAAAATAGTAAGAGATAGAAATTATCAATTTTTTTCTCATAGAGTTCTGAGAATGTTTTCCTAAATTTTTTAATTAACTTTTTAGTACTTCAAGAAAATGCAAAGAAATGCAGTACAAAAAAGTTAATTAAGAAATTCTGAAAAAAATCTCAGAGCTCTATGCGAAGAAAATAGATAATTTTTATCTCTTGCTATTTCCGATGGAGTTAATAGAATTCGAATAAAAAATTATTGAAACCAATAATTTTGTAGATATTTCCGTAAATATCTTAGAAAATAAAGATCGTTATAAATAAAAAATATTTTCAAACAAAAATTGTTTGCTTTTTTACGTAGAATAGAATTTTGTAATAAAAAAATGTATATTTCTGTTTAAAAAAATAATGTTGACCTCGATCTGACTTTGGTGGGATCCAATGGTACTTTCTTATCCCATCGATCCATAACTTTTATCTAAAACATTTTTGTCTGCCAGTTTTCGAAATATTCCGTTGGATAAATTAAAATGGCTCACCTTGTATAAGTGCTTGAATATACAAAAAATTTTTTTTAGATTTCTAAGGTACAAAATGGCGGCGTAGAAGTCATCCACTTTTGTGCGTTTTTTAAAAAGGCTCTCTGTGCCACGCAGCAGAAGTTGTCAGCATCTGAACTTGGAATAAATCACAAAATTTTTTCATAATCTACATTAAATTTACTAATGAAGTATATACGGATATGTCAAAAAATTGATTTTTATAAAAATGTTGAGCATTTAAAAAAATACCACTATTAAGCAAAATAATTCGTAGAAAAATGTCAAATTTGAAAACTTATGTATCAAAAAATTCATATGTACTTCTTTAGATAATTTAGTTTTAAATATTCTGTCAAAATTTCAAGTAAAACGATTGAAAATTATTTGAGTTATGCTGCGTGCCGGTTTGAAAAATGTTTTGATAAAAACGCGTTTAAAGTTTTACATTACTATATTTTGCCAATAGAAAAAAAAAATTCAAAATGTATTTTATTCCGCAAGCAAAGCACTCGTTATTATTTTGGGTATATCCACCCAAGCAACGAGTTAATAAATAATCACTGCTTAAATCCGTATATATCGGTTTGATAGCCTCGTAAATAGATATGTGCGAATTATTCGAATTCGAATCGAATCAAGTAAAATTCGATTCGAATTTGAATCCCTATGATTCGAATTCGAATAATTCGAAAATTTCGAATCGAAAAGATTCGAATACGAATTGCGCACATTAGTATTAACAAAATAGTATTAAAAACATTCATTCTTACGGGAATTAGAATCTCGAGCGTCGAGAGAATATTCGAATATTCTTAAAACGTTCTTAGGATATCTATTGAACATTTGTGCTGTATGGGATGACTTGAAAAGTTTGCTATACATTAAAATTTCCTTCAAAAATATTGAAGAAAATGGCTTCTAAATAAACTCTTACCGATAACTATTGGATTGATATGTGTCGTTGCACAGCTTTCAAGGCTAGAACTGTATTCCATACACGTTTATCCAGATAGCACATTATATCCTGAGAATATTCTGAAAGTATCACACCTGATATACGTAGGATATACTCTATATATATATATATATTATGATATATTCACGATGTTCTCAGCAATATGTCCGATATGTCCGCAGCAATATTGTTCTCAGAATATCCTCAGAATATCATCCATGGTATTTTGAGAATAAACGTGAAATATTCTCAGAACATCAGAATACCAAATATGTAAAGTATTATTAACACACAAGCATGCACAAATACAGTCACGCGCACTTTCATATAACTTAATGTTTGATTATTTTGTTAAAATAATAAAAAAAAGATTGATATATTATATAAGGTGTAGTAAAAAGAAATCCATTATTTTTGCATGAAATTGAAGGCTTTATTTAGCATAGTTAGAATGATCCGATTTAAGTCAAATATGCACCGTTTCGTTCGATAACTTGTTGCCATTTTGAAGGTAATTCCATTATGCCTCTCTCATAGAAACCCTTGTCCTTATTGGCAAAAAACTGGGACAGTCGATTTTCACAAGCTTCTCTTGAGGCGAATTTTTCACCAGCAAAATCATTCGCCATAGACAGGAGCAGGTGGTAATCACTTGGTGCCAGGTCCGGATTATAAGGTGGATGCATAAGAACCTCCCAACCAAGCTCCCGGAGCTTCTGGCGAGTCACTATCGTGTGTGTGGCCTGGCGTTGTCCTGATGGAACACAATTCCTCTTCTATTGGCCAAAGTTGGCCGCTTCTGGGCGATTGATTCCTTCAGACGATCCAATTGTTGACAGTACAGGTCCGAATTAAGAGTTTGGCCGTAGGGGAGCAGCTCATAGTGGATGATTCCCTACCAATCCCACCAAACACACAGCAAAGCTTTCCTGACCGTCAATCCTGGCTTGGCCACCGGCTCGAACATAGTAAAAATATGTAACACACTTAAGTACTATAAAGAATAAAGTCTTTAAGACATAACATATAATGTGCAAATTTAGACTTACATTAGAAGTGACTATTTAAAGATGAACATCACAGTGCGCCACATATTTTTGCGCCGGCTCACCGTGTTTCGACCACGACCGTTTTCGCTTGACGTTGTCGTAAGTGACAACTTTTCATCACCAGTCACCATCCGCTGCAGAAATGGGTCGATTTTGTTGCGATTTAGCAGCGATTCGCAGATGGAAATTCGGTCCATGAGGTTTTTTTGCGTTAACTCGTGTGGCACCCATACATCGAGCTTCTTTTTGTATCCAGCCTTATTCAAGTGGTTCCAAACGGTTTTTTGTGCAATGTTTAGCTCCTGGGCAATCGAAACAGTGCTTACATGACGGTCGGACTCAACGATTTCCATTATTTTATCGACATTTTCGACAATTGGCCTTCCAGAGCGTGGTACATCTTTGACATCAAAATTACCGGAACGGAATCGACGAAACCAAAATTGCGCGTGATTGGCTGTTACAGTATCAGGACCATAAACACTATTCACATTTTCAGCCGCCTGGCTTGCGTTTTCGCCTTTATCGAAGAAAAACTGTAAAATATGGCGTATTTTCTCTTTGCTGGTGTCCATCTTTGACGCGCGCTCAAACAATACTGAGTCAAACAATCACAAAACTGTCTGAGAAGTTTTTTTTAATACGAAATCTTATCTTTCTAATGCCATCTAGTGTAAACCGATCGCACTTATACAACGCGAGATACACATTACTAAAGCCATCTATTGGAAAAATAATGGATTTCTTTTACTACACCTTATATTTTGCGGCGCTTCGCTTATACGTGTTTCTGTGTGGTTTCAAACTCGAACTTCATCGGTCATCCCATTTTCTAGTCTGGATCTTAGTCTTCGTTGCTGTTGCTCAACCTTGGTGATCAGACAACTAGTAATGATTCAAATGGCTCTGACGATACAATCATAACTTGTGCTTATATAATGTATCTTTATGTATTTACAAAATATTGTAATGTTATATTTATTAACAGATATTAAAAACGAAAGCAGTTAATATGCGATGGATATTAATATAATGTATATTGGCGAAATAGTGACGCGATTATTGCTATTATATTTTTAACTTAACATTATTGTGTATTTGAGAGTAAACAATAAGTTAGTTTGAAAAATATATGCAATAATTTGTGTGTGTGTGTGTGTGTGCGTGTGTATGTGGGCGCGCACGCGTGCGTGCGTGTGTTCCGATATTCTGAGAATATTCTAAAAATATCTCTTACACAATTCATAGTTCTACAAAATATTAACCGTAATTTGTTTTTTACATTTTAGACGTAATTTATATAATCTGTGTGCAATATTCTAAGAATATCCCCTGCATATTGCGTATATATACGAACTTTCGGGATAAATTTCATAATATATACAGCATTTACAGTATGCATGCAAAATATGATATTCTGTGTGCGATATCCTGAGAATATCCTTAGAATATACGAAATGTTCGAGGAGTATATACTGCTTACGATATCCTCGATATATTTTCAGAATGTTACGTATATATATGGGAGATTCCGTATGAATTCAGAATATACGGAGAATATCATATACTATGTAGATACCGACTATACAGGGTATTTGAAAAGTGTTGGACCCCCCTCTGATCTCCAAAAGCACTTTCAGAGAAAATGATCCCAATAAAAGTTATAGGGATCATGAAGGACTATCTTTTTGTAACCTTAAACTTGACTTTGAGGGTTATCTGAAGGGCAATATTGAATTTTTTTAATGGAAACCCCTTTTTTGATCCCGGATTTGAAAAGGGCGTGAAATTTTACGTTCAGATACGTTTTCATATCAGTGGTCAAAGTGACGTCTATCATTTGGAGGTCAAATTAGTGACAATCACAGAATATGCAGTGGACGGCGGTATCGAGAAAAATAACCCGAATAAAAGTTGTAGGGGTTATGAAGGACTATCTTTGGTGACTTTGAACTTGACTTTGAATTTGACCTTGAGGTCGATTCAGATACAGATTCAGTCAGCTAAGGCAAGATCGGTCGCGGACCCGGCCAGTTAAGGCAAGATCGATCGCAGATTCGGTCCGTAAGGGTCACTTTGACCACTGATATGAACGACGTATTTGAACGTAAAATTTCCCGCCCTTTTCAAATCCGGAGTCAAAAAAGGGGGTTTCCATTAAAAAATTCAATGTTGCCCTTCAGATGACCCTCAAGTTCAAGATTAAGTTTAGGTTACAAAAAGATAGTCCTTCATGATCCCTACAATTTTTATTGTTTCTCTAAAAGTGCGTACTTTTGGAGAGATCAGAGGGGGGTCCCACACTTTTCGAATACCCTGTATATTATGCCAGGTTGATTGATAAGTCCTTAGAATGAAAATGAAAAAATATTTTGTTAGCAAAATTCAACTTTATTCTTCAACATCTCCTTTTAGCTCAATACATCGTGTTTCAACGAGTTTCTAGCTTCTTTAAGTTTTCTAAATAATAAGAAGTTTCTAAACCGCCAATATATGCGTCTGTTTCCCATTCAATCTTTTCATTTGAAGCAAATCTCTTTCACTGGAGCCATCTTTTGCGATTTGGAAACAGGTAGAAGTCACACGGGGCCAGATCTGGAGAATATGGTGGATGTAGGAACAATTCATACCTCAATTCGTTCAATTTTGTCATTGCTTTTACTGATTTGTGAACTGGTGCATTGTCTTGATGAAAGAGAATTTTTTTCTTCGCTAAATGAGGCCGTTTTTTCTTGATTTTATCATTCAATCGGTCCAACAATGATGCATAATATTCTCCTGTGATTGTTCTTCCTTTTTCAAAATAATCGATGAGAATTATTCCATGTGCATCCCAAAACACAGTGGCCAGGACCTTCCTAGCCGATTATTGCGTCTTTGGTCGCTTCGGAGCACTTCCATCCTTTGAAACCTATTGTGTCGACTATTGTTTCGAGGAATATAATGGTGAATCCATGTTTCATTAACAGTTATGTATCGCAACAATTATTTTGATTTGCGCCTAAACATGTCCAAACAATGCTGAGAAGTGCGAATTCGTTCACGTTTTTTATCGATTGTTAGCAATCGCGGCACCCATCTTGCAATTAGCTTTCTCATACCCAAATGTTCGTGTAGGATATTGAATACACGTTCAGATGCCTACAGCTGCAGCTAGTTTACGCAATTTCACTCTGGGGTCATCCAACACGATATCATGGAATTTTTCATTCATTTCTGGTGTAATCACCTCATTTGGACGACCATTGCGTCATACATCCGATGTGCTGGTACGACCATGTTTAAACTCAGCAATCCAGTTATATAAGGTTGCATTCGACGGAGCAAACTCCCCCAAAATTTTTTGGAAATCCTCAATCATTTCTTACGGTTGCAAGCCTTTCAAATAGAAATACTTAATCACTGTACGAATTTCAGTTTTTTTTATTTTTACAAAATATCAGAGGTTATGTGCTTGTAGCTGCGGTAGCTGTCACAAATATACTGATTATCATAGCTGTCTGTAACTGTGTAGTGAGAGGTTTGAAGGTTGGCACTACTGGAAATTCACGGCGCATTGGAGGTGGCAACACCACTAATGTGTCATTCTAAAGATTTATCGATCAACCTAGTATATTTCTTATCTTATATAAACCCTTTAACCCTTTGGGGACGGAGCCGCTCGACGGGCTATAAGGAAGATAAGACTTCATCGCTAATGGCCCCTAATGTCTTTGAATGAAAACGTGACTCTTTTACTATACCTATGCGTATCTTATCGCTCAGAACGACAGACGTCGCGAGCCTTGCAGCTACGAACTAATTTGGGCGGCTATATGCCGACACGCGTCCGGAACGGTAAAACGGCTTGGGCGGCTATATGCCGACACTCGTCCCCAAAGGGTTAAGTCACGAATTTTTCTACACAACTTTTTCCTTTGCTCAATCGATTTCTGGGGTCGCTAATTACGAATTTGAAGTCAGTTTTTGAGAATTCCAAATGGCGGACCCAATATGGCGGACGACAATTTTAAAATTCTCGATTTCCATGAAAATTAGTATCCGAGGGTTTTTGGCGTCGCTGATCACGAATTCGAAATCACTTTTTTGAAATTCAAGTTATTTACAGACTCAACTTGACACATTTACGGAAAGAAAGGTAACTTATTCCGATTGTTGGTATTTTAATTCGCCATCTTAAATTTTTGAAGTTTCGTCATCATCTACAGCTCAAAAAGCATTAACCAAACCATTTTTTCCATAGGTTTGCTTAGCAATATTTTTGACAAATCTAATCCAGCTTTACAAATTTGTTTCAGTGTTGGATCAAGTCGTATATTATTTTTAAAGCTATACAGAATATTTTAAGCAAAAAAACTCGATTTTTTTAAAGTGCCAAGGTGGTTTAAGGTCTTAACGAAATGTAGAAAAAAATGTAGAAAAAAAGTTTACTGTTTGCGCTACAGCGTCACGAAAACCTTCAAAATTGTCATTTCTGGTCTCTTTGATGCCATTTTTCAAAATTGTGACGTGATAGCCAAATTTGGGCGACAGATTCGTGTTCAGCAGGCAAAAATACATCGGAAATGACTATTCGCATTCGTGTCACGAAAAAAGTTTGATTTTTGTCGAACAGTGTTATTATTCGTGTTAATTTTTCTACACTTGCTAAAGAATCTAGTAATATGTACATTATCATTGACAAAATATCTATTTGCAATTGAGGCAACGTGTTATATTTGCAACAAACTGAATTGAGAATGATTTAAAATTAATATTTCTAAACAGTAATTGTTTTAATTATTGTATGTGTAGCAGTAGCAGACTTTCTCTATATAAACGCGAAAAGCCGACTTCCTATCGCGATGAGTGACGAAGGATTTGATCTGTGCGGATGCATGCAGCGTCACCTATCTATACAGCAACTACTTTCCATTGTAAGTTACGCGGCAGATGACGCAAACTGTAAACAGTATCGTAGTAAAATTGTGCGCAAATAAAGATTTCTTTTTCTTCTTCTTTTTTTTTAATATATAAGTATATTGAACAATAATAACAGTTTCTTCATCTGGATAAGTAGTGATGAAACAACCTATTTAGCTTACAGAAGCATTTGTTATGCCATGCAGTTATATAAAAACGTTTCAAATACATAAGTTGATTGCTGCTGATGCATAATGCATTTTGTGAATACGAAGACTCGAATAAATAAAAACTCGAAGAAATAAAGAAATAAAAAAAAATTACACTTACCCAGATAAAAACAGAAATACTGAACATAATATACAAATATTTAATATATACTTTGACGAAATGATACCTTGATGAAAATAAGAAGTTTTATAATCGTTTGTTTAGCGTTTACGTAAGTGCTTGCGGGAGTTCGTTGAGAGTTTAAAAATTGTCAGTAGAGCGGAAATTGCAACATTGTATCGTTTGAAAGGCGTTTGCGTATTAGAAGAACATTTGCTGAATGGAGAAAAACGCTTGTCTTACGGCGTTTAGGAAGTGTTTTTTAAATATTTTAAAAGTCTGACAGCAAATTCTCTAGGCGAAGGTCAACGTTTGCTGAGCGTACTTTGAAAAGCGTTGCTTCAGCATTGCAGAACTTTCACGAAAAATTATATATAGCATTTGATAAGTTCTGAAAGCGTTCAAAATCCAACGGCGTTGAGTAAACGTTTATACAAAGTTTGAAAGCGTATAAACTCTCAGGAAATTTTCATCGAACGGTTTATAAAGAGTTTTATTTTTGCCAGTATATTCTTGCAACATATTTAAAATGTATTTGTTTTAAGAAATATCTATTTATTATATCATAATTTTAATCAAATTTATCCATATTACTACAATAATATTAGATTAATTACATTCCTTTCCCAGTAAAATAAGTAGTAATGTCATAGCATCAGAATATTATCGCAATTTTTATTACGATGACTACTGATGGAATTCTTATTACATGAAGACGCGCATCTTTACATACTTGTAATAGTCACTAGATGTAAACAGATAATATACTGAAATCTACCTAGGCACTTTCGCGCGTTTATTCTAATTTAACCTTAGAACCTTAATATGAGTAAAATTTATTCTGATTTAACTTTTCAAACATTATCGTTCTTAAAAAACATGTATTTTGTTTTTTCATTATAACTTCTTTCAACTTTATTAAATCACAAAGATTAATAGATTTATATTCCTTGAAATATATATGCATCGATAAAAAGGGATGAATATTAATAATTTTCCTAGAAGTTATAAACAAATAAAAATGCGCTAGAAAAAATTTACCCATTAAAATGTTTACAACATGTTGATTTAATTTATTGTTTTTTTCTAACTTATAATAACTGACTTTTCTAACTTATAATAATTGAATATAGAGTTGTATTAATTTATAATAGAATAGTAATTTGTTACAATATCAACGTGAATTTATTTCTATTATCAAAACCACAATCGTCCAAGAAACCCCAATTTTCTTTCTTAATATTTGTTTAATTTTCGGTGTTCTTATTCTTATATATGCTTTACGACTAAAGTTTTTGCAATAATTAAGCAACGACATTATCAAACGTTGCAGTAATGAGGTTTAGTGTTTACATAACTTTTTGATATTTAGGATTCTAAAATTAAAGAAATTGCAAATTTATGACAATGGTAACACATTTTTTTCAAGCATTAAAAATCGAGAAATCTATAAAATATAAATAAATATTTACAAAAATTAACAATTATTAATTTAATATCAATATTCATTGAATTTCTATAACAATATTTGCGATTTGTATTAAAACATCTTTATATCATTTATCAACGCCATTACGTTATTGGCTAATTGAAATGACCGCGGACAATTTAAACGTTGCAATTTAGCTCACTGCTCTCTATTTTACAAACAGAAGACATGCATATTTTTATCATAAACTGTATTGTTATTCCAGTTGCGACAATCACAGGATTATTGTACTGATACTGAATGCTTCAATGTGTCAAGATGTACGTATCATTTCTTACATTATTACTAATATAAATACTAATATTTATAATAAATATATTAATCATGTGCAGCTAACTTGTATTACTAATTGTTGATTTTACTAACGGTGATTAAGTTTTACCTTGATTTAATTTATTATTTTTTTGTATCTGTCTTAAAAATTAAATATAGAGTTGTATTAATTTATAATAGAATAGTAATTTGTCATAATATCAATATGAATTTATTTCTCTTTTCAGTACCAGAACCACAAGTCGTTCAAGAAACCCCAATTTTCTTTCTTAATATTTGTTTAATTTTTGGTGCTCTTATTCTTATGTATGCATTTCGACCAAGGTCTTTGCAACAATTGAGCAGCGACGTTATCAAGCGTCGCAGTAACGAGCCTGTAAGTATACTACTTATTTTTCTTTTACTAGTGGAAACTTAAGTACACGACTACACACGTACTCAATACACAGACTTATTTATGTTTATAGGGTTCACGTCATGATCCACCTTCATCACCGCCAATGAATTAATGTATAAACATCATCGAAAAATTTTGTCATATGGAATTTGATATTACAATTTACTAAGATTGCAACAGAAGCAAAAGGAAAGTTATCGTCTATATAGTAACACATTCCTTAGCGAGATGTATCAGTTGGATTTTCCGTGTATAAAAAATGCAATTTTCTTATGTGCAATAATTGTAATTTTATATAACGTGCATATATTTCTTTTTTTTTCATATATCTTCCGACATATAACTTTTATGTGCATTCTTAAAGTATATGCGCAATTATTTCTACAGAATATTTTAATTTTCCGAAAAAGTAAAAGTGTAATAGTAAAATTTAACGATTGCATAACTAATATAATAAATGTAGTAAAGTATTCTTTATATTGATGTATTCGCGTCTTTCAAGACTAGTAGTAAGTGTAGTAGTAGTAGTAAGTGTTAACATCTATTAATAATACTCATTTTAGATGATCTATAATTTGTCATAGAATTTAGAACGCAAAATTCCATTTGTAAGGAACTGTTTGAAAAATTAAAAGATTTATATTTATAAATGTATATACGTGTACACATACACATTTATGCATTTTTTAATATTCTTAATATCATAAATAAAATTATAAATCAGATCATCTAAAATGTAGAAAATTAAACGCAATTGTGAAATAATAAGGATATATTATCTTTCGAGCATAGTTTAAATTCTTTGATTAAAGTCTACAGAAAAATTAAGTACCTGTGAACGAATAGTCATAATACAGTTACTTGTTTGGTATTTATATTTGATATGGATACAGAGCTATGAGTGTAATCATGAAAATATTTAGAATTTACTTGGAATCTCACAAAAGCTATCTTAATGCGTAAAGAATCTTCTACATGTAATCGGAATTCGGGATCTTTATTAATACAAACAGTATTTATATACTTTTCTTCCTATAATCGTAATAAAATAAAATAGAAAAAACATTATGCAGTTTTATTTTCTCCGATAATATGTTAACTTGTTAAAAATGTTTTCTCTTCCTTCAATATAAAAAAAAGAAAAATATTTCAACAATACTATAAAAATATTTGATATATATTATATATAATATTTGATATATATTATATCATTAAGCCATGATGTTGAATATATATTTTGTCATACATCTTACATCTATAAATAATAAAGTATAAATTTAAATTTAGAGATAGGAAAAGTTACATAACAGTAATTATTAATAATATTTTACAATTGCTCTATAATAAAGTCTATAGAAAAATATTTTTTATCGTCAATTAATAATAATAATATTGTTTAACGTTCTGTATTCTGTTATAATAAATACTCTTTAATAATAAATAAGATCTATATGCTATTTGATAAACTACATAAAATTTTGAGTTATTAAGAATGCGCAGGAGCCACAGACAAATCAAAACCTGATTTTGAAAGTATCATGCTGCGAGAATGTGAACCTACGTCTCTGTATGTAGTGTTTATATATAGGGGAGAGCGGGGCACAGAGGACCAGGGAGGCACAAAGGACCACCGCTTACAAAACATAGATAAACAAACGCCATCTGTTTGAAAATAAAGAAATTACAATAAACAGACAACCGTTAATAGTGTAATGACAGTAGGCCATATAAACAAACCTCAGAGAAAGTTGTAACGAAAAAACTACAAAAAGATCACTTTTGAAGGTATGCTTGTTAAAATGTAATATTAATATGTTCGTTTAAAGTAATGACATAGTATTATTATTGTGAAATCAAATTTCATAACGTATCCACAATATATTAAGGAAATTATGTGTATATTTACATTATTTTTACATTGTCATATAGACATAAATATGTATATTTTATTGTAAAGTGTGTTTTTAGGGCATAGAGGTCCGAGATCCTTGGAGACACATATATACAGGGTGAGTCATTTTAATCGAGCCAGGCAAATACCTCGAAAAATATAGAAGATACAAAAAAATATTTCAAACAAAAGTTGTATGGTTCGGAGGGGGACATAAGATGGTGCAATTGGCTTAACTCTGGATAGTCGTTTGAAAGTCACGTGAAGGTCACCTTCAATTTCTTAAATGGAAACCTCCATTTTTCATTGCATATTCTTGTAGCTTACCTCGAGAGCTTTCCAAGACACTGTAATAAAATATTTTTTCATTAAGTATCTTTCGAGTTAAAAGGCTTCAAAGTTACAATACTGTTGCCATTAGCATTGGTACCCAAGGTGTTCGACCGATGGCTGAAACCTTTTGAATATTGTTCAGGACCATGACCTTGACAACATTTGTCAAAGTCAAGGCGATTGGAGGTTGTTTCTAATATTTTCATTTCTTCAAATTTTACAGTGAAAACAAAAATAATAATTTAAAATCATGGAGTAACATGTGGAGTCCGATTGACTCTAAAGGAAGGTCACAATGCTTCGTCGGGGCCACAAAGAAGCACACGTGTGAAATCCCATTAATAAATTTCTTTCATAATCATAATATTGTGATTTTAGAAACTAAAGCCTTCAAACAACTCTCGTTCCATATACCAGCTTATTTTAGATACATTGACGATATTTTATTGACGGCTCAGAGCTGTATGATTCGAACAATTCTTGACACTTTTAATTCTTTTCACCCACAACTCCAATTCACATGTGAAATTGGTCAGGACAAAAGCATCAATTTTTTAGACATTAATTTGAGGGTGGTTGAAACGTTTGAGTGCAATTGGTATCAGAAACCTACTTCTTCAGGCAGAAATTTAAATTATTACTCGTCAATCACTTAGTTATAAGTTGGGCATAATTATCAGCTTGTGCGATAGAGCTATCTCATCCTAGATACCACCAAAGAAATTTTTATAAGCTAATTGATATACTACTGAGTAACGGTTACCCATTAACTTTAATTTTCAAAACATTAAGGACAAGACTTCCCAAGCTGATTCAGAACCAACAGAGATCTAATGTTATTAAAAAACATCGGTACAACGATTGACATGAATAACAGTAATAATCGTTTCTTTGTGCCATATATTCGCAAGATTTCTGAGAATTTAGAACATTATTTGAAAGACTTGAGCCTCAAGATCGCTTATTTGAGTGTGCGTACATTAGATAGATTTATTAAACCTCACAAAGATAAGTTACCTAAAGAATCTCAAAGTGGTCTAGTGTACAGAATTGATTGTTGCCACTGCGATGCGTCGTATATCGGTCAAAGAGGCAGACAACTGAATACTCGCGTTAAGGAACATCGTAGCCAATTATCCTATTTTCATACGAATCTTTCGGTTGTCTCACGGCATCGCTTGTTGAGACATGAATTTGCTTGGGACTCAGTCAAGATTTTAGACAGAGAGAAATCTTACATTAAATGCTATATCTCAGAAATGTTCTTTGTTAAAAGACAGAAAAATGGAATTAATTTATGTAAGGATATAGAGCGGTTGAGCAAGGATTATATGTCTATAATTGAGAGACTTCCATTGGCATAAACATATGTTTATCTTTCTTTTCTTTGTTTTCCTCAGTGTTTGCCTGGCTATGCTTCGTAGTGTCGCGAGCGGTTGATTTATAATGTGGTCCGATTTTAAGGTAATTGTTCAGAAGAGCTACCTCACCTCCGATTTTAATAAAAGAGGGCTCAATCGACGCGTTTGTGCATGCCAAATAACTTTTTCCTTTGACAAAATCGTCGCTCTCTACTGCGAAGCGAGATATTAATAGACAAAGTTGAGGGCGTGTTAGGTTAGAAAATCTATCATACCATCTATCTCTAGTTATGTAACTGGGGGGCTTCGCCCCCCAGACTCCCCTATCACGGGGGGTGGAGGCTATGGGTGCGTTCAGAAGACACAACTGTTGTACAACTGTTGAGTGATCGTTCTCTGAACGCATCCTGATCAGTGAGCGGAACTCAACATGTTTAGTGAGCGGACGCCATTTTTCTGAGCAGTTTTCAAATGCGCTCACTGATCACAACACGTTGCAACATTTAAATGCGTGTGCTTGTATACTTATGACAGAGTGACAGATGGGAACGCAACCAAGATGTACGAAGAAATATATTTATATAATAATGCTTCTTATAGTATAATGGATACTAAAGAAATGCACGAATTATTGAAAAACGGTTAGTATTAATTTAATAACATATAGGTTCAACTCACAACTCACTTTTATCGATAAAAATGAGTTGAGAATATGGACCATAGTATATAATTTCTCAATTATATATATATATATATATATATATATATATATATATATAACGTCTCAACTATATATTTTTCATTAACTTTATT
>NW_022639659.1:489300-491034 GCF_010583005.1 Odontomachus brunneus | reverse complement strand
TATATATATATATATATATATATATATATATATATATATAACGTCTCAACTATATATTTTTCATTAACTTTATTAATATTATAAAATATATCTTGCAGATCCAGCATTTCTTGAAGAGTATATAAAAAAAAACACGACTGCACCTGTACTACTATCAATAAATGAAATGGAAAATACAGGTATATTATTTATATATTTATAATATTTTATAAAATTATATTTTATAATATTTTATAAAATTATAATAAAAAACATACATGAAAAAAGAGAGGAAGAAAGGTTATGTTTATGAAATGTGAACATACACATTTAATACATATAATAGCTGATAGATACTTGTGGCATATCCACAAACAGATACACACACACGTGTATATATATTGCGTTACATATAAAAATACATGGTTTATATATAAAATATATAAAGATGGATTATTACCTTAATATTTTCGAAATACATATAATGATGGTATTCATTATCAGGTCTTACATTTAAGATCGTCTGAAGTTTATTTCAAATACTCTGTAGCTAATGAAATAAACTGTATATCATTTGAAGATGAAATGAAGATGGTCTTAAATGTAAGATCTCACTATGAATACCAGCCAATATTTATTATAAATAGAAATGCATTCAGATTGACTTTAAAAATGTCTTTAAGACATTATTGTACAGGTTATTTTATTGACTGAGTATCTAAAAGTGAACACAGTTTGAAATATGAAACCTATAAATTAACTGTTTAACTGTTAACTGAATTAACTGATGATTTCTCCTTCTTCTTCTTTCTCTTGGATAAAGTAATTCTTACTTTTAACAACAAAATAATGTACATGCAATAATATATTCTATTATTTGATTATAAAACACAATAATGTAAAACACAATGTTGCAGGACAAAACATTACAGAAGAAAATAGTTTCACATGGTCAATAAAATCAACGAAGCTCTTTCTCGAAGCATATTCAGAAAGAAAGTTACAATTTCGAGATCCTAAAGTAAGGAAAAAGCAATTGTGGCAAGAAATTGTACAAATATTAAAAATGCATGGTTATAGAAACATAGATGAAAATACTCTAGACCGTAAGATGAGAAATATGAAGAGATCCTTTAAAACAATTAAAGATAATAATAAAAAAAGTAGTACTGGACGTGGACGTGTGTCTTGGGAGTATTATGATATATTGGAACAAATTTTTGCCGACGATAAAACTGTAAACCCTGATAATATATTAGAATCTACTATAAATGTCGAAGAAGTGATAAATGCATCATGTCAATTATCTACTACAAAATCTGTACAAAATGAAAATTCTTCAATATTACATACAAATTGTATTACAAATCAGTCCAGTTTTTCAACAACACCATTATCAGATATGACTAATTTTAATGATGTATTACCAGAGACTTGTCTCAATTCGCCTTCTATATCCACTACTTCCTCAATAACATCACATCACATTTCTGATCTCAAATCAACAAAAAACAAAAGGTCTTTATATAATCAAAGAAAAAAACAAATAGAAATAGAGCAAAAAAGAGTACAAGCAATTTGTGACCTGAAAGAATCTTTAAACGAAAGTAACAAAATTCAAAAAGAACGAAATGACTTAATAAAACAATTAATTATATCACTTCATGAAGAAAGAAAATAAAATTATTCTTTATGTAAGAGAGAAGAGAGAGAATTGGAGACTTAAAAGTAAAATTATATCTTTTTTTTGTTAAT
>NW_022639659.1:474805-488097 GCF_010583005.1 Odontomachus brunneus | reverse complement strand
TGGTGAATAGGATTTTTTTTCTTAATGGCGCTACATGATTTGGATTTGCCATGACATTGCCAATCATAATTGCTAACTCCTATATCAATATTTATAACAAATATTAAATTATATCTAATTTAACTCTCTCTCTTCGTCTCATTAATTTCACTCTTCTTAGTAAATAGATTATAAAATAGTAATAGATTATAAAATAGTAATAGATTTACATACTTCTATAGCTCTTGTAGACATTCTAAAATGTTCCTTAAAAACGATGTCATTGTATAATGGAATTATTACTTCATAATAATTTCTATTTTTATTACGAACACCACGTTCTTGAATATGGAAACCATTTGGTAACTGTTCTTGCAATTCCTCTGCTAAATAGCCTACTACATTTCTGTGTACAATATCATCCTCTAATAATGCCAGAATTATTGCATTATATCGATCCATTACTGATTCTTTGCTTACGGCTTAAATTTATCACAAGAAAAAGGTTATATTCTCGCTCTACACTTCGCGCATGCACATATTGCATTATCCAATAAATGGTCGTTCAGGAGACATATCTCTGTTCAGTAAGCGCTCACTCAACAGTTGTACAACAGTTGTGTCTTCTGAACGCAGCCTATAGTCTCTTGTACTTAAGCTAGAGTGAATTTCTCACAAAAGACTGTAGCCCCCACCCCCCGTGATAGGGAGGTCTGGGGGGCGAAGCCTCTCAGTTACATAGCTAGAGATAGATGGTATGACAGATTTTCTAACCTAACATGCCCTCAACTTTGTCTATTAATATTTCGCTTCGCAGTAGAGAGCGACGATTTTGTCAGAGGAAAAAATTATTTGGCATGCACAAACGCGTCGATTGAGCCTTCTTTTATTAAAATCGGAGGTGAGGTAGCTCTTCTGAACAAATATCTATTTTAATATTGCCTTCTATTTGCGACTACCTTACATTGTATACACTCGTAGTCTAAAAGATTTGTACACCGATTTTTTGTAGATTTCGGAACATGTCCCAACTTCAGGAGAGAGACAACCACTACTTGACACGCCAGCGCCGCCACTTATTACGAGAGCAGAAGGATGGCATATACCGTGGGTGCGTTCGGGGAGACGCTATTAACGCTACCAAAGCGAACGTCACTAAAACTGTTCGTAGAGCAAATAGTGCGACAGCGTTAGTGAGCTCCATGAACAGCAATAGTATAGCGTTTGCATGCTGTGGTGTTTTGTGGTATCGTCTATTTCAGTACGTATCAGTACGAATAAGGTTAGACATCCATCAAGTGTGGGATACTTAAATATAAGAAATGGTAAATAAAAAAGAACTGATTATAATAGGCCTGTTCTTTATAGCTGCACTGCTGAACTAGTGCAATAAGTTAGAGTGAGAAAACTTATATTTGTTTCACTTCAATATATTGCACCAGTTCAGCAGTGCAGCTACAAAGAACAGGTCTATTATTAGCACGAAAAGTGCAAGAACTTATAAATGCGTCATTATATATGCGTCATTATTTTGATCACGGGCTTGACGTGCTACATTCAAAAGAGTTATAGCGAAAGTTAAATCTGCAGTTTAAATAACAATAGCATTACATGTATGCATTAACAATTGCAGAATAAATAGGTGGAAGCGAATGTGCAAAGAAGGTGAAAATCATAAATTTAAAACTTAAAGCAACATTGCAATAAGAAGCAAAATCAAGTGGCATTAGACACATTAATATATATAAATAAGAGTAAGAAATTACACACACACACACACACACACACACACACATATATATATATTGCATGGTAGAAATAAAAATAACTCTGTAAACTTATGAAATAATTTAATTAATTTAGATAACTAAATACTCCAATAATCAGAACCTAACCTATCTTTAATTAGTATTCAAATGGGTTGTTTTATAAAAAAGAGTTACCAGTTTGTGCTTTATATGCACTCGTCGGTGAGAGACGTAATTTATATTCTTCTCCAGTTTCGGCATCCCGAATTTATTTCTGTGCTGTCCATTATGTGTGTGCAATTCTCAAAACCGGCGTCGTTCAACACTATAGGCTGCGTTCCGAAATTAACTGCCAGTACTGAAAGTATGACGTCATAAAGTAGAACTGCGGATCCGTTCCGTAATTACTGATGCTGCTTTTCAGCTTGTAATGCAATCAATAACGGAACGGACTCGCAGTAGAAATATTCAGTATTGTGGAGGTTAAGATAAACAAGTTTCATAGATAATTATGGATCAAACATAGCGTGATATGGAGATTGTGATTTTAACAAAAGTTGTAAAATATGTAATAGAATCTTCTGAAAGTTCTTCAGATAGCGAAGAAGATGATATATTTTTAAGGACTCTTAATAGAAATTTGACTCCACGTTTTCGTTGCAAGGACTATGTTGAAAGTGTTATACCATTGTATACAGACGAGGAATTTCAAATGCACTTTCGGTACAGAAAACAATATACAATTTTTACCTAATGTACATCAAACGCATGTAAAAGAAATATGATAAAATGTGCCATTGATTATTAAAAAAAAAAAGTAATATCAAGAAAATGGAATTTATTGTTTCAGACTTAAACGAAGTACTTTTCAATTCTTATTTAAATTATTAAATCCTAAATTAAATAAACAAAATAAAATAAAAATAAAATAATTATAAAAGTAAAATAATTATTGATTATTACAAACTTATACCTGTACGTGCTTTTTCAGCATCTTCACGACTAACTGTTACATTATATATTTTATTACTTTCTGAACATATGAGGCTTAACGTCTCATCACAGAAGCGCCGCCATTTTTTCACTGCTGGTGTCTTACCTCGCCAGCCGCAGTAACGAAAGCAGGAAATTACGTCAAAATATATGACGTCACGTGTTAACGAAAGTACATTGAAAGCTTACTGCGACGTATTTCAGAACGACTTTGCAGTACTGCAAGTACTGACAGTGAGTTTCGGAACGCAGCCATAATAATTTGGCACTTTGAATGTTCACGGAGCTTGAAAACGCTACCAACGCAAACACTATCATCACACTACCTTGGAAGAAATAGCTTTGGTAGCAGTTATGACGTCACCGCTATCGTTAGTGACGTCATGATAGCGTTTGGTAGCGCTACTACCTAGCTCCCCAAACAGCCTGTAGCGCAAAATAGCACGAATAGCGTCTTCCCGAACGCACCTCGTATATATTATCCTTTTGCTCTCGTAATAAGTGGCGGCGCTGGCGTGTCAAGTAGTGGTTGTCTCTCTCCTGAAGTTGGGACGCGTTCCGAAATCTGTAAAAAATCAGTGCACAAACCTTTTAGACCACGAGTATACATCCGTTAAATCTGTTGACGCCGTTCTATTTATTTTCGACTGCTTGGTAAGTGTTACGTCCACGATAAATAACTATATAGGGAAATTTGAAAGTAGTGAAATCAGTGACTTACGTGGACGGTCAACAGAGTGATGACTCCGCTTTTGGGTCACTCTGCTTTTCACCGAGTTTACCCTGGGTCTCGGGAGCCTGGCGAAACGATTGATGAATCTGGCGGAAAATCAGCGGTGCTTGTTCTCCTGGCTCGGCCTCGGAAGTTCCGATACCACGCGGGTTGATGCGGCCCGCGATTCAGAATTTGATTTCGCAATGTTTGAAATATGAAGGGTAGGCAAAAGTAATTGCAACACAGTCGGATTTTACGACTAAGTATAATATGCTGAATAAGTACACGAAGCTACCAGAGACTAACTATGAGAAGAAAATAATTATTGCCTTCTCTACAAATGCGCGCGCTTTTATATGTCGCTTTGTCGCTGAGAATCGTTCTCCGATTGGTCCATGGAGTTATGGCGAGGGAAGAGATTCATTCCTTTGCATGATGTCACCGCGTCGGTGTCCTGAGTGGTGTTTAGGATTCAGTTTTCATGCTCCTGTTTATGTTGGCTTATCGCACTGAGCGATAGCGGTTTCTTTGGATCGATCCGTTGATTTCGAGACTCTCCAGCAGCACGCAGCATTCGGCATTTTAATTATAATGTTTTAACGCTCGCGAATATGCATATGCGCGCGTACTTACATCTAGTAACGTAGGGATAAAATATCTAGTGATGTCTGAAATCAGACAAGTCGGCCTCCCGGTCTATAATAATATATTATTAATGTTCTAAAATAGATCCGGACGTTACAGTAAGCATTTGACATTTCTAATTTTCTATAATTTGGAACTTATATTATCTACCTCAATTTTAAGATAACAGTCGTTTACTATCTAGTGGTTTCTGTGATTTGACGGATTTTAACTGTAATTTTTAAATGGTATTTTGTACTGAAGAGAGTCCAAAATTGGGACCGAAACGTATACGAGCTATATTTGTTCATTGTATGAATATATAATTAATTTCGCTGGCAGTCACTGGCGTCAACTCTTATTTGCCCTTTTTTAATTTTGTATCGTTTGAATTTCTTAACTGTGAAAAAAGAAATTTTAGCAAACACTTGTCTAAATTAGAA
This sequence comes from Odontomachus brunneus, assembly GCF_010583005.1. Classification (NCBI taxonomy): domain Eukaryota; kingdom Metazoa; phylum Arthropoda; class Insecta; order Hymenoptera; family Formicidae; genus Odontomachus; species Odontomachus brunneus. Next base: position 483,595 of record NW_022639659.1, on the reverse strand, counting down.
CTTTTAAAATTTCAAAGATAATAAATGATGTGTTTAAAATAAAATATATATTTTTTAGAGTTTATTATATTTCAAGAGACGTATATTTGAATAAAATTTATATATTACCTTCATTTAAATAAAGATTTCCTTAAATATAATAAATGACACAAATAATAATATTTTTTTTTAACTTTCCATTTATTATTTGTAAAACTCTGAAAAGTTAAATCGAAACAAATATTTACTAATACATCATTTTTAGATTTAAGAAATTTGTATTCAGTATTTTAAGAATTCATTTCCTACATTTCAACAAACCTGCTTTGCATTTTATAAAACCTGTGTTCAAGTAAACTATGTAATTCAAATAAACAGTTCAACAAAATGTCGCTTGCTAATTTTATTTCCATTTTCTTTAATTAAATAAAAAGGTTTTACATTCAAAATATTATTTACTTAAATAAAGCTAATCAAATTTAAACAAATGTATTTATTACAATTAAGAAAATTTTTTTCTCAGTGTATATAAATTTGGACGTTTGTTTGAGAATATTGACTAACTGATCCATATATTAAAAAAACATTTTTTATAAAAAACATTTTAAATATTACGTAGTAGTATGTATGTATCAGAAATTTATAAGAGATCAACTATTTTCGCGACACTATAAAATTACGCATAGATATATATTATTTGTTTGCAAATTTTATTCAATATTTTTATAATTGTGTACAATATAAATCACAAGATATACGTATATAAGTTTAAATATTTTAAAATATGACATACAGAGTATATAATTTCCCAGTCAACACGCTTGTCAGAAAGGGAACTTTTGATATCTCGGAAATGATATCTAAATGATATCTAATAATCATTATATTCCGCCCTTATAGAAATATCATACTAAGAATCATTGATAATTACTTATTATCCAGTATTTTTAATACTGAAAATAAATGATTATCAATGATTCTTAGTATGATATTTCTATAAGGGTGAAACATCTACTGAAAGAGCTCTTGAAGCTTTAGAAGTTATCCTGTTTGAGAGATTTCTTGAAAATGTTCTCTTTGTAATATCATGTCAAATGATATCAATTTAATATTGTGAGGATGAGAACTGAAAAATAACTTTTTTAGGAACATATTTTGGTATTTCGGAAATAATGTCTAAATGAATATCGAATAATCATCATGTTCCAGAGACATCTAAAAGAGCTCATGAAGTTCTCCTGTTTGAGAAATTTCTTAAAAATATCCTGTAAATTGTGTCAAAAGATCGAAATAAATATTGAACAAATTATTTGAATAAATATTCAGTGCACGAGGCAGCATGAGACTATATATTAATTTATTCAACCAAATCGGGTTCTGTAATACCCTTGTAATAATGCAAGAAAGACTTAAAAAATTGTTTGGTGAACAAATGTTATATTTATGAGGCAAAGTTTAATAAATGCAGATACAACGAAAACTGTAATCTAAGTGCACTTTAGTACAGGTTGCTTGACCCAACATTCCTGTCTTGCGTCCGCGCGATCCGTGCACTAGTATTCGTGCCTCTTCACCGATTTGCATGAAACTTTGTCAGTTCGTATTATTTTGATGCGTAGAACTTAAACCTGCAAAAAAGAAGTGTCGCTCTTAAACCGATTAAAAGTTATGAAATGTTGAAAAATGACACTTGTGTTATGGGTTAGGAAATCTATTTTGTCGATAATGCGATGTCCAGTGAGAAATGACTCATCGATCGACGTCGAAAAGACGTCGAATCGATCTCTATTTGACGATTTCGATGTCGATTCGACGTCTTTTCGACATCGATCAATAAGTCATTTTTCACTGGGTGTGGGGTTAGAAAATCTGTCAGCGCATTGTCGACACTTCATAACTTTTAACCTGCTTGAGAGCGACACTTTTTCTTGCAGAATCGTGTTCTACGTATCAAAATACACGATCTGACGAAGATCGTGCAAATCAGTGAGGAGGCTCCTCTGCTTTATAATTACCACTATTTTAAGGAATTATTTTGACATCATAAATGAAATTTTAATATGTTGATACCTGAGATATCTTAAAAATACCTCTTTTTGAGAAATCATTTTGACATTTTTCTGTGATACCTTTCTGTCTTCAAAAAACGGCGCATTAGATAACATTTTGTTATCGTTTCGACAGCTTTTTGAAGTCTCTTCATGTTATCCGATTCCACATTTAGATATCTTTTAGAGATATTTTTGATAACTTTTTGCCCAGTGGGTTATATCATAAACATTTGGTATTAATCACGTTTTCTCCATTATAAATATATGACTTGAACCGCTATTTCAACAGAATAAATTGTGGAGAAGTTAGTACTTTTCGAATGATATCGACATTTTTGTGGTTGTCGAATAATAAGCAATAAATGCAAGCGGCATATAAGAGTCTTGCCTCGACGATTAAATATACGTGCTTTTCTATTGCCTTACTTAATGAATACGAATTAATCATTCTACACCACTAATTCCAATAGAAGAAACTGTGGAGAAGTTAGTGCTTTTTGAATGACATCGATATTTTTTGTTGTCGAGAAATAAGCAATAAATGATGGCGGTATGTAAAAGCCTTATCGCGACGTAAAAATATGCGTGTCCTTCCACACTTTACTTAATGCATCAATATTAATCGTATTGATATAAACAGCTAATTGCAATAAACTGTGGAAAAGTTAGTGCCTTTAAAATGACCAATATCTATATATTGTGGTTGCCGAGAAATAAGAAATAAATGGTGGTAGTATGTAAAAGTCTGATTGCGACATCGAAACGTTCGCGCTTTTCCATGCTTTACTTAACCCTTCGTTAGGCGCAATAGGTTTCTCCCGTAAATGGTCACACTGTATCTCAAAGATACATAAATTTTTCTTTTATCATACTCTGTTTCTTGAAATAGTTTTTCTTTCATTAGTACAGTACTAATAGAGCAGACATTAAGGTGCAACACAATAGTGAAAAACACGTTGAAAAGTACTAGGATAGTGATTAAAACTTTTATTAAGAAAAACTGGATTAAAACAGATGAAGGGTTAGTATAATGGCTTAAAATGAGTAAAAAGGTACCACTTATTTTTATTTTAAATATTTCTTTTAATTTTTCATATATATATTAATCAGTCTTTTAATATAAATCTTCAAAACTGAACACAACATCTTTCTGTCAATATTCTAACAGTAAAACAAATCGACTTAGAAATTACGTCTTAACTTGAAAATTGGTTCAGAAATTAAACATTTTGATAACATGTCTACAGTTAAGATAAGATAGTATCTTCACAAGAAAGTATCGAAGTTTTCAAACGCAAATCTTTAAATTAAAAAAAAACACTGTTTTGTAAATATTCTGATAATAAAATATACCAACTTAGAAATTAAATCTTGACATAAAAATTGGCTAAAAAATTAAATATGTTTATGACGTATTTATAGTTAAGATAAAATAATATCTTTACAAGTATCACAAAGCCCTCGCAAATGTTCTAAGCAAAGTGCTTTATTACAAATATCACATTTGTACTGGGTTAGTCTTGTTTTCTTCTGGCTTTGGCATACTTGACAGCGCTTTCGTTTCCTTGATGTTCCCGTATCTTCTTCTGTTTTGATTGTTTTAGTTTCAGTGGCTGTTTCAGAAACATTGTCGTTATATGTTTTTATATTATCTTTATATCGCTTTTTTTTCTCTTGGATATTGATAGGTATTCCAAGAAAAGAAGTACCTCGACGAATAATGAGATCATGAGTTAGTTCGTTCGATAATGTGCGCAAAAATTTTCTTCGAGATATCCACACATTACCGTTGCCTATAAAAAGAACTCGTGAATTTATCCCTGCGATATTCAGTATTGCAAAGAATACAGCCATCGGCCAACGTTTCGTATTTCGGGCTACATTATTAGTTTCACTCATCTGGTCAACTATGTCGACACTTGCCTTGGTTTTATTATAAAATGTAATAATACTTGGCTTCATTTTTTCTACATTTTCGGGATTAATTTCGTCATCATCATGCAAACTAGACAACAAAATTACATTTCTTCCTTTCCTGGGAACGTAAGATAAAAGTGTTCCTTCTCTTCGAAAGCCAAAAAGACTAGAGTAAGCTGGGCAATTATTAGTGATTTTAAACGCAATAGGAATTTGAGCTTTAGATGTACCAACGACTGATAGTTGTTTTTCATCTAATTCTTTTAGTAAAGTGAAATCACAAAACCAATTGTCCATTTTCACATTTCTACCGGTGTTATAAATCGGTGTAACCAGACGTTTTACTACGTCTACTGCCTTATTACTGAGTGTCTTGTGCTTTACCAGCATATATTTCCATATTATATATATAGAACAGCTTCGCGTCTATCATACTAAAAATCTTGATACCATACTTTTTCGGTTTTGAAGGAATATACTGCTTAAAGCTGCATCTTCCTGGGAATCCCACCAACATCTCGTCAATTGTGACATTGGCTCCCAAAGAATAATTCTGTTGGCAATTTTCAACGAATTTTTCGAAAATTGTTCGCACAGGTGCAACAGATCTTCTTTCGGATCTTGAATCTCTATCGTCAAACCGTAAACTATGCATCAAGAATTGGAATCTTTTTTGGCTCATTGTCATACGAAATTTTTCAATTCCACCTCCGTTGCTATCCCAGATTTCATTTAAGTTTAGTCTACTGGCATGATAAATTCCAAGAAGGTATAACAGACCAATGAATCCTCTAATCTCGACCTCGTCTGTTATCCGAACGTCTCTTTCTTTGCTAAATTCGCCTTGTAAATTGACGATATATTGATTAGTGAATTTTACAATGTCATTGATAATTCCGTTGTCAATTAGGTATGACCAAGTCTCCATAACTTTTTTCAGGCTTTTAGCTTTTCCCACTACTCCTGGGAGTTTAACCAAAATATTACGAGATACCTTTTTTCTTTTGATGAAAGACGTTTTCTTCCATTTCCAAAAATCTATTACTTTACGGTTTTTTCTTTTATATGCCATAAAATATTCGTTATCTTCATATTCGTCGTCATCCGTGTTAGATGAAATGTCATCCTGTTCGGTTTCCGAATCATCTACGTTTCTCGAAGTTCTCACTGGCGTCAGTGTCGGTATCGTCTTCACAGATGTCATCTTTATTATCGGAGTCTTGTGCTCTTAATAACTCATGAAATTTTTGAACATCGCTTTCGTCATCCATATCACATGTAGTGTTTGACGTAAACTCCATTTTACAAACCTTATATATGAAAAAAAGCCTGTGAAAAAAAATGAAGAAACTTACACCAATAGTCGCAATGTATCTTTCAGATACATATGGCTTCTTTAGGCTTACAAAAATAATTTTGATAAAACCAAAATCAATACAGATTTATTTGACATTACTAAGTGTAAGAGACTACATTACGTAAAATTGTAAATAATGAAAACTTACGTGGATAGTCGCAATGTATCTCACAGATTTCGATGCGTCACAACGTTATACATGCGCCCTCTAGCCGGGTTCGGACACTACTAAGGAATGGAGGGGATCGAGCTAGAAGCATATTTAGAAGAACAAGTTCGAACTTGCAATCTTGTAGTAACGACGACGTGTTATAACACGAACGCGTATCTATTGGATACTGCGCCTAACGAAGGGTTAAAGCACTGGTATTAATCATATTATTATAAACCGCTATTTTCAACAGAATCCAGTATAAAGAAAATACAGCTTTTCGAATAACATCAATACGTACAATGATTACAGAAAAATAAATAGAAAATTCAAGCTGCTGCAAAAAAGTGAATTGGCGACATCGAAATATACGGGCGCTTCCACGCCTTATTTAACGCACCTGTATTAATCGGAAGCGGTGCACTTGGACACGGTGTATTTGGACACAGCCAATCACAGCACCGTGTGATTAGAGACATTTGTAGGGTCCCTTGGAACAGCGACTTGTGATTGGACTGTGTCCAATTGCCCCGTGTCCAACTGATATACACCCGTATTAATCACATTAATATAAACAGCTAATTGCAACGAAATCAAGTGTAGAGAAGTTAATGTTTTTTTAATGATCAGTATTTTTAATGATCAAGTGCTTTTTTAATGATCAAGTGTAGAGAAGTTAATGCTTTTTTAATGATCAGTATTTTTTGTACTTTTATTGAGAAAGAAGCAATAAATTATAGGGACACGTAAAAGCCTGCCAAATAGCACAGAGAATTCAGAAAGAATTCAATAGTATGTCACCAATTCTAAGTTCATTTCTATACGCGAAAAGAATTTTTTTCACTAAACTGAATTTTGAAAAACTTTTTTGCATCTGAAAATGAACTCAAAATTGGTGACATATGACTGAATTCTTTTTGAATTCTCTGTGTTATTTGGGCTGACCGCAAAGTCGAGACGTACGCGCGATTCCACACTTTATTTAACACACTGGTATTAATTGTACCATTATAAACATCTAATTCTAATAGAATAAGCTGTCGAAAAGTCAGTGCTTTTTGAATGATCTGTTGTTGTTGCCAAGAAATAAACAATAATTGCTAGCGGCATTAAATAGCTTGACCGGGATGTTGGTACGTACACGCACTTCCACGTCTTATTTAACTTACTCACATAAATTGTATTATTATAAAAAACATTAATTTCAATATAGAGGTTTATAATTGTACAATTAATACTGGTGCATTAAGTAAAGCGTGAAAACGTTCGTACGTCTTGACTTTGCAGGCAGGCTTTGCCGCTAGCATTTATTGCTTATTTGTCGACAACTATAAAAGATGTCGATGTCATTAAAAAAGAACTGAAATTTCCATATTTTATTGTATTGTAATTAGCGATTTATAATCGTACGAATAATACTATTACTTTAGGTAAAGCGTGAGAGCGCCCATACGTTTCTATGTCGCAATCAGGCTCACACGCTATTAGCATTTATTGTTTATTTTTCGTCAACTACAAAAGAGATATCGATATGATTAAAAAAATACTGATTTTTTCCAAAGTTCATTCTATTGGAATTAGAGGTTTTTAAATGTAATATTAATACAGATGCGTTAAGTAAAGCATAGAAGAAAAGCGCTTAGAAAAGTCAATGTTTTTTTAATGAAATCAATATCTTTTAATTTCTAATTTCTAATTATAAATCTCTAATTCCAATACAATAAACTGTAGAAAAGTCGATGCTTTTTTAATGGCATCGATATCTTTTTTGTAGTTGCTGAAAAATAAACAATAAATGCTAGCGGTATGTAAAAGCCCGCCTGTGATGTTGAGACGTTCGCGCGCTCCCAGGCTTTACCTAAAGCAGTGGTATTAGGCAGCGTTCGGAAATGTCACTCGAGTCTTCTCCCTCTCTTTTTATCTCACTCTTGTATTTCGCTCACTCCAACGGCTATCGTGTAGTAGTGTGCACACGATGTGTGTTTCCGAACGCAGCCTCATTCGTACTATTATAAAACAATGCCAATAGAATAAACTGTTGAAAAGTCAGTGCTTTTTAAATAACATCAATGCCCAGATAGTACATAGACATTCGATGGACGTCCATCGGACATCCGTTTCTGGACATCGGACGTCCAATAAAGGTCCAAAATAGATTCGTTTCATGTCCATAGGATGTACGTTTGACACAACTTTGGACATCCATAAAATGTCCGAAATAAGGCCATTTCTGGACCTATTTCTGGACGTGTATTGGATTTACTATGGGTACTTTCCAGTTATGTTTTGTGCGTTACACAAAACCAATTTATTGGTTATATATTATATCTTACAAGATATTTTAGATAATAAAGCACTAGTTTTGTGTCAAAATGTGCAATTAGAAAACACCCTATGATGTTAAAGCTAAATTACAAAGTTTTAAAATAGTTCGTAGGAAAAGATATGTATTCACTTTCATTTTTTTGACATATTTATTTGTTATAACATATATTTATAAGACAATATAAGTAACTTGAAATCTATGAATTTTTTTATATTAGTATGTTTACATATCATGAGTACCACATAATGATAATATAAATAAATTTATATTTATTTATTTATTTATACCACCATAACCAAGTAGATATTGCTTTTAATATATTTAATATACCTTGCAAATAAATGCAATTTAAGAACACCTTTCTTTAATTTAGTTCACTGAAATAAGTAGATAGCATTTAATTAAATCTTATTTAAATATATAATCAAATATATTTGATACACAATCCAGTCAAATACGATATTGCAATTGTTGATATATTTACTTTTAGTGTAGATTGTAAAAACTAAAAAACAGCTAAAACATATTTTAAAAATTATTATTTAAACAATCTTTTTGCTCGATCAATTGTACATTTGAAAATACTTTACTTAAAAATACAATAAAAGAAAACATTTTAAAATAATTATACTAAAAAGTTGTTACTCAGAAAAATTGTCATTACAAAAAATATTAAAGAAGCAACTGAACAAAAATTGTATAACAGTTGGCTATTTACAAAAAAAATACAAAGGATAAAAATTGTTACTTAAAAAAACTGTTATGCAAAGAATCTTTACAAAAAAAATATATAACAAACAAATCCTGTTAAAAAATATTTTACAAGTTTTTACAAAAATATTAATTTTGAGCTATAGCTATTTAATTTTGTACTCTCTACAAAAGTAATGATATAAAGAGGTTTACGCCAAGTGCGAATGATTAATCATTAACATTTCAGTTCTCACTTTTATAAACACAAATTCTTTTAACTATATAAATATTTAAAGTAGATAAATATTAAGAAAAA
>NW_022639659.1:474000-474672 GCF_010583005.1 Odontomachus brunneus | reverse complement strand
AATGATATAAAGAGGTTTACGCCAAGTGCGAATGATTAATCATTAACATTTCAGTTCTCATTTTTATAAACACAAATTCTTTTAAGTATATAAATATTTAAAGTAGATAAATATTAAGAAAAACGTTATTATATAAAACGGTTTGTCGGAGAAGCTTCTGTACAAAATTTAATTTTGTATTTCTTCCAAAAATAATAATAAAAGAGATTTACATAACAACTTTCATTATTATATTTTTTGTTTTTTTAATTTCATGTTTCGTTATTTGTTATATATTACACAGATCATTAACATATAAAACATTAACATAAAATTTTAATATTGTATATGAAAAATAAATTTTATATATTATTAACATAAATATTTTAATATTAAATATGAAAAAAAATATAAAAATATGTATATATTAAATATTAAAAAATAAATAATTATAAATAGAATAATTTTGATAAAAAAATTATAGACTTATACAAAAAACACTTGGCGTGCCTTCATTATTGATTAAACAGCTGTCTTATTTTAAGAACGCCTAGGAGTTAATAACAATTAAGGACGCCCAGGAGTTAATGACAATCAAATAATTTAATTAATTAATTAGTGTTTTATTTAACCCAAACATGCAAAGTGCTTTTTGTGTAAAGCTACATATACTCAATAGTTAATGATGATCAA
>NW_022639659.1:473231-473850 GCF_010583005.1 Odontomachus brunneus | reverse complement strand
GCACTTAAGGTTATCCAACTCAACGTAAATCGGAGCTGGCCTGCCTTCGATCTCATGGTCCAGCATATGGATGAGGGCGCCTTTGTGATCGGGATTGTGTCGGAGCCTCCTAGACGACGCCAGGATGTGCGCGATTGATTCGCCAGCGGTAGCGGTCTGGCAGCCATTATTGTTCGGAACCCGGTTGTACCCCTGGGTTGCACTCTGATTAGGCGAGGACGTGACATCGTCGCGGTCAGATTCGGTGATCTTGTTGTGGTCTCATGTTACGTCTCACCTAACTCCACTAGAAATCGATACCTTGAGTTCTTAGATGAACTCGGGGATGTGGTGGGCGAAGTTGCTGGCAGGAGCACCTTAATCGGTGGTGATTTCAATGCACGTTCAGCATCTTGGGACCCGGTAGCTACTAATTAGAGGGGCGCTTTTGTCGAGGAGTGGGCGGCCGAAAGAGACCTTCGCCTTATTAACGTGGGTGTAACGCTCACCTGCATTAACCCGCGTGGATCGTCTGTTGCTGATCTTACGTGGACGACCGCCGATCTCTTGGGGCGTTTGGTGGACTGGTTGGTCAACGCTGATATGGAGTCACTATCCGATCATTCCATAATTACATATG
>NW_022639659.1:472841-473221 GCF_010583005.1 Odontomachus brunneus | reverse complement strand
ACTTGCAACTTAAAGTATGCTAAATGATTTTCGTAATATTATACTTAATTAGATTACTTATTATACTTAAAAAGAAGGCACGCCAAGTGCTTTTTGTATAAGTCTATAATTTTTTGATCAAAATTATTCTATTTATAATTATTTATTTTTTAATATTTAATATATACATATTTTTATATTTTTTTTCATATTTAATATTAAAATATTTATGTTAATAATATATAAAATTTATTTTTCATATACAATATCAAAAATTTTATGTTAATGTTTTATATGTTAATGATCTGTATAATATATAACAAATAACAAAACATGAAATTAAAAAAACAAAAAATATAATAATGAAAGTTGTTATGTAAATCTCTTTTATTATTATTTTT
>NW_022639659.1:472596-472831 GCF_010583005.1 Odontomachus brunneus | reverse complement strand
CGGTCAACGCTGATATGGAGTCACTATCCGATCATTCCATAATTACATATGGCGTGGTTGGTCTATGTTTTGGACCCTTTGAAACATGCTCCGTTGATCCGCATCCGCGTTGGAATTACCATCGCATGGATGTGAGGGCACTTTCCATGGTCTTGGAGTAGGACGGTGTTGCGGGTCCTGCCGAGGACGATTCTATGTCTGCGGAGTCTTTCGCTTGCTGGTTCGACCGTGTCTT
>NW_022639659.1:472447-472586 GCF_010583005.1 Odontomachus brunneus | reverse complement strand
CTTACTTTTGTAGAGAGTACAAAATTAAATAGCTATAGCTCAAAACTAACCCTTAGCTGTCCCTCCGGGGTCAAATTGACCCCAGCGATCTTTAAATTTCTGTAAATCAGCCCAAAATTTAAAAATGGTCTATGTGACG
>NW_022639659.1:472190-472437 GCF_010583005.1 Odontomachus brunneus | reverse complement strand
AGTGTTTTCCCTGTCACCTGGAAATGTGCGGGTCTTGTTCTAATTCCTAAGCCTGGGACATCTGTTGGGCCGCTCCCGAAGGCGAGACCTATTTGTCTCCTCAATGAAACCGGCAAAATTTTGGAGCGCATCATCGCCGCTAGGATGCGAAAGTGGATGTCCGAACATCCAAGGGCAGAATTGTCGGACAGACAATTTGGCTTTAGGGAAGGCCGCTCGACCTGCGATGTTTTGTTGAGAGTGCGGC
>NW_022639659.1:471915-472180 GCF_010583005.1 Odontomachus brunneus | reverse complement strand
AGAGTGCGGCGCATCACTGCGGGTGTTGTAGCGGATGGTGGTGTCGCTATCGCAGTGATGTCGGTCATGCTCTACGGGGCGCCGGTATGGTATGATGCCATGAGACCGACCACCTCGTTGGCTCGTAGAGGTCAGGCGCCTATACTTAGGGCACCAGCGGTTCGTGGCCATTAGAGTTAGAGCCGCGTACAGATCGGTGTCTCTTGAAGCCGCAACCTTATTGGCACGAATGCCCCCGTTCTACCTGCTTGCGGCCTATTATAAT
>NW_022639659.1:471728-471905 GCF_010583005.1 Odontomachus brunneus | reverse complement strand
CGTGTGGAGCTATTGGTGGTAAGGACGTAATGGCCGTGCCGAGCTGGAGGACCGGTGTCAACCCTGCACCTGATCATGGCACTTAAGGTTATCCAACTCAACGTAAATCGGAGCTGGCCTGCCTTCGATCTCATGGTCCAGCATATGGATGAGGGCGCCTTTGTGATCGGGATTGTG
>NW_022639659.1:469672-471143 GCF_010583005.1 Odontomachus brunneus | reverse complement strand
AACGTGTGTGCGCACTGTAACATCGAAACAGACAGTGCTCAACATACATTGGAAGAGTGTAGTGCGTGGTCCCAAGAGAGATTGGACCTTAAGACGGTGGTTGGGCAGGACTTATCCCTTCCTGCCTTAGTGCGTACCATGTTATCATCGGATGAGGGTTGGACTGCTGCCTTGGGATACGCGAGTGCAGTTATGAGCAGGAAGGAAGCTGCAGAGAGGGAGAGACAGAGCAACCCGAGGATTAGCGAGATACCTCCTGCATCTCCACGTAGGGATGACTCCCCTCCTTACTGAATGGTTCTTCTAGGAGAGAGAGTTGCCCAAATATTTGGGTTATGGAGTTGCACTGAGCGCGACACACATGTATGTTACGTGTGTTGTTGTTGCCATTCTGCGGCACACATGGAACGTTGCCTACCTGTTGGCAATGTGCCTGTTGCTAGTAGGAGGGCTTTACGCTCCCCCTTGACTAGTCGGCCGTCGTGCAAGAGTGTTCTTTATGGGCTGGGAGACCCAACTCTGAAGCGATATTCGATATCTGGGTTAGGGCGACAGGGAAAAGTGGTGTGGCTCCCTGCCCCTAATTAATTAGGTATTGCGCTTTATTTGCGTGTGCCGGGGGGCATCCTGAATGACATGCGTCAGCGGTTCTCGGGATGTCCCTGGGTTACGGCTTAGGTAGGACACTCGAGGAGGTTTTAGCCGGTGTGAGTCCGGCATAACCTCGGCCTTATCCCAGTAAGGTCGGGGTATGCATAATGCATTTCCTCCCCGTCAACAAAGAAAAAAAGAAAAAAAGTCTATTGTAGGCAAGCGCGCAAAGTCGACGTTAAAATTTGTCACTGTGACCCCGTGGGACAGGTGTGTTAATTTTTTGTGTGTGCGCTCCGATTTTTTAAAAGTGTTTTTGGGTACTAAAATTTGAAAAAAAATGTAAGTAAACATTTCTGAGATTACGAATTTTTTGGTGTGTAAATGTAATGTAATGTAATGTAAATGTTCCTTGTCAAGCCCTATCTTCAAGAAAGGTATTGCATGGTTTCACTTCGCAAGTCTTTGAAAGCTGGTATAGCAATGATACTTGGGATCGATGAATTGCGGCAAGAAGCATCTGAAGATCAAAATTTACCTTCTCGTAAGCGCTGTGATCTGTGTCCCAGACATAAAGATACTAAAACGATAATACAATGCTTATCGTGCTATCGTCCAATGTGTAATAATCATCGCATGTATCTTTGCATTGATTGTGGGGGTAGGCAGGAGTAAAATAGTTCGCAAATTTGTAATTTAAATTTTTCTTTTACTTTTTTATAATAAAATAAACATTCTGTAATTTTTTAAGTGTTTTTATGCCGAAATAAATTCATTTTTTCATTAAAATTCAATGGTTTTCGTTATACCTAAAAAACACAATTTTCTCAGCATTCAAACCTTAAAATAAATACACTTTTTGAATAGCTCCAAAAAAAAA
>NW_022639659.1:469035-469472 GCF_010583005.1 Odontomachus brunneus | reverse complement strand
TTTTAGCTGTTTTTTAGTTTTCTTATGTTGTTTAAATTTTTAATCAGATTTTGTTGTAATTTTTTATGTAAAGATTTTTTTGTAAATTTTAAAACAATACGACAATGCGCGTGCACTTGGCGTGCACTTTTTTTTACTTTTTTTTAAAAAGTAATTTTTTTCGGATATCACATATTTTTTTTACAAAAACAATCTTTTAAAAATAAATTTGTTTAATTAGAATAATTTTATTTCATTCAACTTCCACATTGCATATATGTAGCTTTACGCAAATAGTAGGTTCTTTAAATTTTGTTTAAAATTATACATTAAAAAAATGGAAGAGGTTCCACCTCCACCCCCGTCGAATTTTCCAACCATACGACGGTCCTCTTTGCTAATGTTGTAACACAAACATTAATATTGTGTTCTTTATTGTCAATTTGCAACAGAAAAAT
>NW_022639659.1:468309-468908 GCF_010583005.1 Odontomachus brunneus | reverse complement strand
TGTTAGCAATTGTCTTTTCTATATATACACGTATATACCAAAATTTTAATATTATTCAATGCTATACACAAAAAAAATAGAATAATTGCCACCTGCGTCCTTGTTTTATTTTTTATTATATTATTATAGATATATGACAATCATCTTCATTTTAATATTATTATACATTTTAATATTATTATGTAAACATCTGTTTTATGTGTTCTTCATTATCAATTTGCAACATGAAAAATGTAAAATATCATTAACTCCTTTATATCAGATAGTATATCAAAATCAAATCACTATATATTGTCGTCAATTTTCTCTGTGTATCCTGTAATGAAAAAAATAATATCGCATATATAACAATAATTTGTTATGTCTCAATACTGTTGTATTAAGATATTAATTCTTATTATCAATTTGTTGAAACAGATTATAAATAAAATGTGGAAAGTTAAATGGAATACATATATATATATATAAAGTAGAAAAGATCTCCGCTATCATCTCATATTCAAGACATAAGATGGTCTTCTATTACTTTTACTAAACATTTTCTTAATTATTTTCTATTATTTTCTCTATTATATATTATTATTTATTTATTAATTATT
>NW_022639659.1:461658-467001 GCF_010583005.1 Odontomachus brunneus | reverse complement strand
TATATATATATATATATATATATAATGTGTATTGTATAATTCTTGATATACAATATGCTCACAAAGATATCTTAAGTATGGCTAGAGTAACGAAAGTGACGAAATAACTAAAATGAACTGTTTAACAAACTAAAGAATTATGCATTAGAATAAAACGCTCGTAAATGTTTAAGAATGTTAAAGATAACCTAAAGATAATTGCTTAAGAATTAGAGGGAACTAAGGTTTAGAATTAGTGAATTAGAGAAATGGGATTTGGAGATGAGGACTATCTTTGGGCTTCCGATCCCGGCACCCGACTCTGACTGACTGCTACGCCGGTCACTACTCTACTGCTACCGAGCTTTTGTGATCCCGCTTTTAGGAGGGGATTTGAATGGTAGTGATGCCATCTGAGATGCTTTCCTTCTGGGAAAGAAAAGTTTCGTACCTGGAGTGGTAAAGGATTATTTGGACAAAAAATTATCACTGGCTGGCAGCCTGGTCAGTCGGACGTGACACTATGAAGTTAAAATGTTTATTGTTGTTATTACTCTTAATTTATTATATGAGACTAAAACGGAGAAAAACACACAAAAGATGGCAAAATAGAAGATGGCTCGTGAGACCAATTAATCAACAGAAAAAACAGCAAGGAGAATGAAAATTTGTTTCAAGAATTAAAAACTGATGAAGACACGTTTGTCAAATACGTCACGATGAATGTTCAACATTTTAACAAGTTATCAACTATGCTAAAACCTTATTTGGTAAAAAAACTAAGAAAGCTTTGTCTCCGGAACACAGGTTAATAATAACATTAAGGTAAATATAGTTTATTAGTAAGAAATTGTTTGATGTAATTACTTCTTAAATTTTTAATTATGTTTAGAAATCATTGTTAGAAAAAAATATTTTACGAAATTATAAACTATATAGCAAAAATTGTGATACATTTTTCAGATATCTTGCAACAGGGAATTCAATAACAAGTATTGCATTTTGTTTTCGAGTTGGGCAGTCAATTGTTAGACAGTTAATGAAAGAAGTATGTCTAGTTATTGTACATTACAGCCTATATATTTAGCATGTCCAACTGAAGAACAGTGGAAGAATATTGCTGTTTTCTCTGTTGATTAATTGGTCTCACGAGCTACCCGATGAAAATTTTTTCATGCAAAATTATGATATGAAATTTGTCCATACATAATTATGTATAATTATATATTATATAATCATATAAAATTATACATAATTATACACAATTATGTATAACATTATGTATAATTACATATAAATCTATGTGTAATTATGTAAAATTATATATGAATTTATATATATATATAATTATACAAAATTATGTATAATTACATATATAAGTAGAATGTATGAATATGAATGGACAAATTTGATACATAATAATATATAATTATGTATAATTATATATAATTTTATATAATTATATGTGAGAAATTTTTTATTGGGTATCTTCTATTTTGTCATCTTATGTGTGTTTTTCTCCGTTTTAGCCTCACATAATAAATTAAGAATAATGGCAACAATAAACATTTTAACTCATAGACATAACTAAATAATAATTCATAGACTTTGATGTTTTCATATTTGTTGACTTCAGAACCTAAAATTTTATTTCAATATTTATATGTCAAACATATTTTATACATAGGATGCTTACGATATCGAGTGCAGAGCGAGTGAGAGAAAGTAGTATCTATTCCCATCTACAACTAATATATTTTATTGCTACTCTTTCTTTGCTCTGTTCTGTTTTTTATGCACAGGAACAATATGACTGCGTCGGACGACACAATTGATGTAGCATACGTCTACGTCAATCCTTGTGCGTTGACTTCCGATAACGACTTATGGCTCCTGCACACATGATGCGGTAATGCTTGCCGTGCGGTGGAAGTCCGCGCGACAGCCAATTAATATGTTGTTTTTCCGTAAGAGCTAGAAGGTTATTGATTGGCGGAAAGCATATTGATTGGCTGTCGCGCGAACTTCCGCCGCACGGCAAGCATATATCCTGTGTGCAGGAGCCATTACGTCTACGATACTGTCGGAAACAATTGCGACAATTTTTGTGGCCAGAGGGTCGGTCATGAATCTTTTCTAATGTAAACTCGTGAAAAGTGAAAAATCTAACCTTGAAAATATATGGAAATGTACACTTTTCACAAGTTTACATTGAAGGAAAGGATTTACGATCGCATTCAAGTAATGCAAAACAATTCACTTCTCATAGGTTTACATACTAAAAAAATATTAAAAATATTAAAAATATTAAATAATTGAGAAAATCTAGAGTTCTCATGTGAAAAGATTCATGATTAATGCCTTGCTCCTTGATGTGTTTACGCAATCATATTGTTTCTGTGGATAAAAGACAGAACAGAGCAAAGCAAGAGTAGCCATAGAATATATTAGTTACAGATAGGAATATGTACTATTCTTTCGGATCCAGTTCTCACTCGCTCTGCGCTCGATATCGTAAGCAACCATAGTATTGGGAAGAGATTATAATACATTAAAGGATAGCAACCTTTGACTTTGAGAGACTGACAGCTGTACCATTTGGTACAGTAACATTATTTTTCTCTGCAGTCGCCGTGCGCTCGGGATCGCGCCAGAGATGTCGCTTCCGAACGGCATCTTTGAGCGTTATCTGGGGAGAGGAGAGAGTGTCATGAGCGTGGGGCGTCAGGTAGCTCAGTGATTTAGAGCAGTCGCCCGGCAAGCGAAAGACCCGGGTTCGAGTTCCGACCTAGCAGAGCCGCGCTCTCGATATTTTTCTCTCTCTGGAACGAAAAGATACTCTAGGCTGATCTCAACCGTAACGTCTCTAGCGGAGGAATACAATCAACTGCCTAGATAGCCAAACCTGTGCAGATTTTACGCAGAGTCTGTCAACGGTGTCTGTTGACCGAATGGTAACAGACTGCACACAGAAACTGTTTTAGCAGTCTCTGACGACAGATTGATGACAGACTGCGCCCAGAGCCTTTCGACAAACTCTGATGACAGACTGACGGCAGATTGCGCGCAGATTCTGTTTCCTATTTGATTCTATCAAGGGCCATATGTACGTTATTAAATGCAGTTTCACATATACACCATCTAAAACTGCTGCAGAGAAGTCAAGATAATTATATTGAGCAATAATTGTACACATATACACAATAAAAAACAATGTTTACATTTTAAAATTGTATTACACATTTTTTATAAAAAAGCAACAATAATAGAGAAATAACGAGTACAAGTATAGAATAGTACAACGGTTAAATGGCATTTAAAGGCGTACATATGTCATCCCTGGTAAAAATTGTTCTCATAATTTTTCATACAATTTCTCATCTTATTATTTTTTTTAATGTTGTTATGTTATTAAATCTGAATGATTTAACCGTCATGCAATAAGTATTGAAGGCAGCAGCACCGAATAAAAGAGTGAGTCCCAGATGCGCACATTGACAAACGGACACATCCAATCATATGTCGTTGTTTATAGAGTCTCTAGAATATCTCTAATCATACGGCGTTATGGTTGGCTGTGTCCGTTTGTCAATGTGCGCATCTGGGACGCTCCCGAATAAAATATAAGGTGTAGTAAAAAGAAATCCATTATTTTTGCATGAAATTGAAGGTTTTATTTAGCATACTTAGAATGATCCGATTTAGGTCAAATATGCACCGTTTTGTTCGATAACTTGTTGCCATTTTGAAGGTAATTCAATTATGCCTCTCTCATAGAAATCCTTGTCCCTATTGGCAAAAAACTGGGACAGTCGATTTTCACAAGCTTCTCTTGAGGCGAATTTTTCACCAGCAAAATCATTTGCCATAGACAGGAACAGCTGGTAATCACTTGGTGCCAGGTCCGGACTATAAGGTGGATGCATAAGAACCTCCCAACCAAACTCTCGGAGCTTCTGGCGAGTCACTATCGATGTGTGTGGCCTGGCGTTGTCCTGATGGAACACAATTCCTCTCCTATTGGCCAAAGCTGGCCGCTTCTGGGCGATTGATTCTTTCAGACAGTCCAATTGTTGACAGTACAGGTCCGAATTAAGAGTTTGACCGTAGGAGAGCAGCTCATAGTGGATGATTCCCTGCCAATTTCACCAAACACACAACAAAGCCTTTCTGACCGTCAATCCTGGCTTAGCCACCGTTTGCGTCGGCTCACCGTGTTTCGACCACGACCGTTTTCGCTTGACGTTGTCGTAAGTGACCCACTTTTCATCACCAGTCACTATCCGCTGCAGAAATGGGTCGACTTTGTTGCGATTCAGCAGCGATTCGCAGATGGAAATTCGGTCCATGAGGTTTTTTTGCGTCAACTCGTGTGGCACCCATACATCGAGCTTCTATTTGTATCCAGCCTTATTCAAGTGGTTTCAAACGGTTTTTTGTACAATGTTTAGCTCCTGGGAAATCGAAACAATGCTTACATGACGGTCGGACTCGAAGATTTCCATTATTTTATCGACATTTTCGACAATTAGCTTTCCAGAGCGTGGTGCATCTTTGACATCAAAATTACCGGAACGGAATCGACGAAACCAAAATTGCGCGTGATTGGCTGTTACAGAAGCGGCCAGCTTTGGCCAATAGGAGAGGAATTGTGTTCCATCAGGACAACGCCAGGCCACACACATCGATAGTGACTCGCCAGAAGCTCCGAGAGTTTGGTTGGGAGGTTCTTTTTCATCCACCTTATCAGGACCATAAACACTATTTACATTTTCAGCCGCCTAGCTTGCGTTTTCGCCTTTATCGAAGAAAAACTGTAAAATATGGCGTATTTTCTCTTTGCTGGTGTCCATCTCTGACGCGCGCTCAAACAATACTGAGTCAAACAATCACAAAACTGTCTGAGAAGTTTTTTTAGTACGAAATCTTATCTTTCTAACGCCATCTAGAGTAAACCGATCGTACTTATACAACGCGAGATACACATTACTAAAGCCATCTATTGGAAAAATAATGAGTAGGTATGCTAGACGAGTTCTAACCCAGGTCCTTTGAAGGGGTGGTGGGGGGCGGGGGTATGACGTCACCGCGGAAGGGTTATCAGCGGTCGATAGCTGGGGGAGGCATACCGATGTTACCGACAGTCGGTAATTTATTACCGATATTATATACCAACATGTAATTACTTAATTTTTTACCAACATATATTTACATAATTTTTACCTGCATATTTACATAATACGAACGATCGGTAATTTATTACCGGTATTATATACCAACATTTAATTACTTAACTTTTACCAACATATACATATATACATATATATATATATATATATATATATATATATATATATATATATA
>NW_022639659.1:459773-460155 GCF_010583005.1 Odontomachus brunneus | reverse complement strand
ACGCGTTATATACGACGATTCATTATCCGAATTTCAAAGACGTCGCGATAGTGACTGCGTACCATGGTTCGTCGGGCAACTCGAAGAAATAGCACATCGCGTAAAAGTAATATTATCATCCAATGTCCCCATGGAAATATTGTCGAAAGAACAGTGGGCGACATTCGGCAACGCAACACAATGTCACGTGTGTGAGAAACCATTTACAGCAGAGGATACGCGTGTACGCGATCAATATCACTTTACTGGTCGCTACCGAGATCCAGCGCATTCAAATTGCAACTTAAATTACAAAAATTCATATTACATTCCAATCGTTTTTCACAATTTATCCGGCTACGATTCACATTTTATCATCAAGGAAATAGCAAATGCATTTGAA
>NW_022639659.1:459578-459761 GCF_010583005.1 Odontomachus brunneus | reverse complement strand
GTTACCGAGGTCTAGCGCATTCAAATTGCAACTTAAATTCATATTACATTCCAATCGTTTTCCACAATTTATCCGGCTACGATTCACATTTTATCATCAAGGAAATAGCAAATGCATTTGAAGGTTCAATCGATGTGCTACCGATAACAAAAGAAAAATACATTTCGTTTACAAAGAATGTTC
>NW_022639659.1:457938-459568 GCF_010583005.1 Odontomachus brunneus | reverse complement strand
GAAAGAGCAGTGGGCGACATTTCACAACGCAACACAATGTCACGTGTGTGAAAAACCATTCACAGCAGAGGATACGCGCGTACGCGATCATTGTCACTTCACCGGTCGCTACCGAGGTCCAGCACATTCAAATTGCAATTTAAATTACAAAAATTCATATTACATTCCAATCGTTTTCCATAATTTATCCGGCTACGATTCACATTTTATCATCAAGGAAATAGCAAATGCATTTGAAGGTTCAATCGATGTGCTACCGATAACAAAAGAAAAATACATTTCGTTTACAAAGAATGTTCAAGATACGGCAGATAAATACAAAAATATTGTAAAATTGCGTTTCATCGATTCGTGCAAATTTCTCAGCAGTAGTCTCGACAAATTGGCATCCTTTCTCACTAAAGACAAGTTGAAAATTGTACGGTCGGAATTTCCAAAATTATCCGTCGAAGAATTTAATTTATTGACGCGAAAGGGTGTCTTTCCATACGAATACGTGGATTGCGTGGACAAGCTGCAGGACACATGTTTACCGCCGCGAGAATCGTTTTACAGTTCGTTGACGGGTGATACAGTATCCGAGAGCGATTACGCGCACGCCGCGGAGATCTGGAAGCGGTTCTCCACTCGAACCTTGGGCGAATACAGCGACTTGTATTTAAAGACTGATGTCTTGTTATTGGCAGATATTTTTGAAAATTTCCGCGACAGCTGCATCACAAGTTATGGACTCGATCCCGCGCATTATTATACTCTGCCTGGATTTACGTGGGATGCAATGTTGAAACATACATGCATAAATTTCGAACTGCTCACCGATGTTGATATGATCATGTTCATCGAACGCGGTATACACGGTGGCCTGAGTCAATGTTCGGATAGATACGCACACGCCAATAACAAGTACATGCAGTCTTACGACCCGTCGAAACCATCGTCATACTTAATGTACTTTGACGTAAATAATTTGTATGGATGGGCAATGTGTCAACCATTGCCTTACGCCGAGTTTCGATGGATCGACAACGTGTCAAACTTTGACGTATTCTCAGTCGCTGACGATTCGCCCACAGGATACATTCTCGAGGTCGACTTGGAGTATCCGCAAAATTTGCACGATGTGCACACTGACCTACCGTTTTGTCCTATGCGCGATAAGCCACCCGGCAAGCGTCAGGAGAAACTTCTCGCGAGGCTATACGATAAGCAGCGTTATATTATCCACTACCGCAACCTGCAGCAGTGCACGCGCCACGGTCTTCGTATTACAAAGATTCACCGCGTGCCTCAATTCGCTCAATCTCCCTGGCTCCGCAGTTATATCTGCGCAAATCTGCAGTTATATCGCAGAATTAAACACGCAATTTAGAACGTGTGCAACGAATGATTTTGAGAAAAATTTGTACAAATTGATGAACAATGCGGTATTCGGCAAAACGATGGAAAATGTTCGAAATCATGTCAATGTAAAACTAGTAACACATTGGGACAGTAGATACGGTGCAGAGGCAATGATCGCAAAACCAAATTTACACAGTAGAAGTGTATTTTCGGAAAACTTAATCGCCATTGAATTGTGCATACTCGAGGTGAAATTCAACAAACCAATCTACGTAGGTATGTGCATACT
>NW_022639659.1:457748-457928 GCF_010583005.1 Odontomachus brunneus | reverse complement strand
GCGCCGAGTTTCGATGGATCGATAACGTGTCAAACTTTGACGTATTCTTAGTCGCTGACGATTCGCCCACAGGATACATTCTCGAGGTCGACTTGGAGTATCCGTAAAATTTGCACGATGTGCACACTGACCTACCGTTTTGTCCTATGCGCGATAAGCCACCCGGCAAGCGTCAGGAGA
>NW_022639659.1:452855-457738 GCF_010583005.1 Odontomachus brunneus | reverse complement strand
TACGCCAATAAGAAGTACATGCAGTCTTACAACCCGCCGAAACCATCGTCGTACTTAATGCACTTTGACGTAAACAATTTGTATGGATGGGCAATGTGTCAACCATTGCCTTAGCGCCGAGTTTCGATGGATCGATAACGTGTCAAACTTTGACGTATTCTTAGTCGCTGACGATTCGCCCACAGGATACATTCTCGAGGTCGACTTGGAGTATCCGTAAAATTTGCACGATGTGCACACTGACCTACCGTTTTGTCCTATGCGCGATAAGCCACCCGGCAAGCGTCAGGAGAAACTTCTCGCGAGGCTATACGATAAGCAGCGTTATATTATCCACTACCGCAACCTGCAGCAGTGCACGCGCCACGGTCTTCGTATTACAAAGATTCACCGCGTGCTCCAATTCGCTCAATCTCCCTGGCTCCGCAGTTATATCGAATTAAACACGCAATTTAGAACGCGTGCAACTAATGATTTTGAGAAAAATTTGTACAAATTGATGAACAATGCGGTATTCGGCAAAACGATGGAAAATATTCGAAATCATGTCGATGTAAAACTAGTAACACATTGGGACGGTAGATACGGTGCAGAGGCAATGATCGCAAAACCAAATTTTCACAGTAGAAGTGTATTTTCGGAAAACTTAATCGCCATTGAATTGTGCATACTCGAGGTGAAATTCAACAAACCAATCTACGTAGGTATGTGCATACTCGACATATCAAAGGTTTGCTTGTATGAATTTTATCACGAGTACATGTATCCTCTGTATCATGACAAATGTAAAATAATGTAGACTGACACAGAGTCTCATTTACAACATCTAATGCGATGATGTATATGAGCACATGATATTGCAAGGTTTGATACGTGCGATTATCCCACTGACAACGCGTACGATATACCGCTTGTAAATATGAAGGTGCCTGGTTTAATGAAAACAAGCGATCATGACAAAATTTATCCGACTTAGGGCAAAGATGTACGCTTTGCGAGGATGGCAAGAAAGATACGAAAAAGGCCAAAGGTGTCAAGAGTAATGTTTTAGCGCGAACGATATCTTTCGATGATTATACACAGTGTTTGCGGGAGGAGATCGAAACGACTCGTCAATCGTGCATACGATCAAAATTGCATAAAGTGTACACAGTGTCTGAGTCGAAAATTGCTCTAAGTCCGTACGATGACAAACGGTATATCGTACCCGATTCGACTGAAACGTTACCATGGGGGTATTATAAAATACCATTATAAATAGAAAATAAATTGTATATTATATGTGTAAATAGAATATAAATCGTATACAGTATATTTTGTGTAAATAGAATATAAATCGTATATTGTATGTTTTATGTGAAAATAGAACATATTTAATGTATTCCATATAATAATTTTATATGTAAATAGAATATATTTTATGTTTTACATATAATAATAAACAGTTATTTTTTTACAACATAGTATCCTTGTATATCCACGAGTTGCATGATTTATCGAATCCCAACCATTTTACATAAACCTTATCGCCTTTTCTGCGCAACACTTTCTGCACCAAGTACACGTTTGGACTGGCAACACGATGTAGTTCATACTCATAGAAACCTCCGACTATAGGCTGTCCGCGAGAATCTTCGAGCAGATAAGTCGCCGGCACCTTGACGATCTTAAACACCTCAGTAGTCCAATTGGGCGTGTAGTCTTTAGCAAAGACAGTCTTGAACTTGCTCACGCGCACCGGATCGCACACTTTTAATCTCGCCGGAGATGCAATCTTTACGTTGCTGTATATAGTATCGAGTTTTTTTAGCGATCGTAGGGGTCACATCGACAGGACGCATACCGATGGTCCGGTGCTTGCGCCCGTTGTACTGCGACACGTGACGCGGTAGCGAGTCGATCCATCTGTAGGTTCCTTGTAATGTAAACATTTTCCACATGTCATTCTTCAGTGTACGATTGAATCGTTCCACGACGGAAGCCTTCATAACCGAGTACGTCGAATAATTATTGATGTTGTGTTTCTTTGCGAGTTTCTGCACATCGGTATTGTAAAATTCCTTCCCCTGGTCTGTTTGTAAATTTGTTGGACATCTTCCGCTGTCTCGAATTATCTTGCCGAACGCCTCGACCACCTCTTTTCCGCTCTTAGTCTTCAGCGGCATGACCCAAGCATGCTTGCTCAGCACATCGATAACGGTGAGTATTTAGTGGTAGCCACTGTTGAGCCGCGAATACGGACGCATCTCCACTACATCGGCCTGCCACAGATCATCGTATCCACGCACAATAACGCGTCTACGAGGAAAATACCTTCTCGCAGGAGTATGCAACGCCTCTACGAACCGTTGCTTTTCGGGGCTGTGTTGTTTCCCGTCTCCACCAGTTTTCCGCATGTTTGATCGCTAAGGTCGCCCCATCACGAATGACGAAACTGCGAACGCATCGTTTTAAATTCCATCTATTCAACGCGTTCTCGCGCTGCAAACACTTTCTCCCATATGGCACGTGTTTCAGCATGAAGTCTGATTAGGTTTTTGTCAAATTCCTCCTGTTTTTTTTTCAAATTTTTGCTGTTTCTCTCTCAATGCATCGAGACCTCTTTCCACGTAGAGCCTATTGACGGCGTCATTGTCGGCTTCCGGTTGCGCTACGCGTCGTATCTTGCGCGACCTCGCATCAAAGTCGGAGGCGACCATGCACAGAGTGTTATCGCGTACGTAATTTTTGAGTACTCCCCTGCACGTGTAATAGTAAATCGTCGGCGGTCCTCTCTTTTGGAGCGAAACACCAAATTTATTGATCGACATTTCGATGCGAACAACGCGCATCATCGATGTTGCGATTCAATTTATAACAAGGCCCGCCTCGCGAAGTTCCTCGATAATGGATAAAATTTCATTACCGTGAGCGTTATTGCCAGCTTGTCGAGAGGCTTCCAGCAATCGCAGACGATTTACCAGCTCATTGGGATCGTCCTAGTGAACATAGTCGATCGCATCATCATTCAATATCATGGTATGCGGTGTGGCTAAAGTAGGTATACTATAGGGGTTCTAACCCATGGTCCTCTGACGGGTTGAGGGGCGGGGGTACCACGGGCGGGGGGTATGACGTCACGGGTGGTATGACATCAGGGATGATTGCGTCACCGCGGAAGGGGGGGTTATCAGCGGTCGGTAACTGGAGGCATACCGATGTTACCGACGGTCGGTAATTTTTACCGATATTATGTAAGATTTAGTTACATAACTTTTACCAACATATAATTTTTACTAATATATAATTACACAATACCGATATTACCGACGATCTGTAATTTATTACCGATATTATATACCAACATTTAATTTTTTACTAACATATATATATTTTTACATAATTTTTACTGTCACATTTACATAATATCGATGATCGGTAATTACCGATATTATATAATTTTTCTATTTGCTTTTAATAGATCATTTGACCGATCTGCGGCGGTTTTCGCGACCGTTTTTCGCGGCGGTTTTCGCGGTGATTTCCGCGGTGGATTTTGCGGCGGTTTCCGCGCCGGCCGCGCATTTCGCAGCGTGATTTTTTAGTCACAGCTGCAAACTCTAATGTTCTGCAAACGTATGCAATTCGACAATTAGATGCGCAAGAAAAAGAATGTGACACATGATATTCTTATTACTAATGAGCACGTACACTGTGCCCCCGCGACAAGATTTGCGAGCGTTTGCGTGTTATCACTCGCTGCGCTCAAGCCACATGCGCAACCCGCTCGCACCCCAAGATCAGTGATGATAATCATGATCTCACGTGAGAGAGAGAGAGAGAGACTGCGAAGTTTACGTCTTTGCAGATTTAGAGAAATGTAATTTTTACTTCTAATTTATTATGTAATAACTAGGATATCACAAATTGAAGAGAATCGAGGAATATTTTCAACAGTATATAATTTATTTTACCAAAAATACACAAAGTAAGAATATAAAATCGTAACGTACGAGAGCGAAAAGGAAATCGGACGAGGAACGGAGAGAGGAAGAGAGATAGGCGCAAAAAAGATGCGGAAGAAAGAATATATGCGGAATATGTAATATAACAATATATAGGTATGTATAAGAGATAAAACAGTATTCTTTAATAACGTATTTCTACGATTGTCTCTCTTTTGTTAAGAATGGCCTGCCGATTGATGAGGCATTCTTCGATGCACTCACGACAATTGACAGATTCTCCAACATTTATAACAATTTGGTCTTTACATCGAACACAAAACAAAGAAATCTCGGGTTTGTATGTGCTTCTGTGGTGTATGGTGTGTTTACTTGAAATTATTTGATAATTATATGATTGCTCTATATTAAAGCATCTTTCGCACATTTTTCTTCTGCGGTAACGTCCGCTCTGTATATAGACATTTTGTAATGTGGCATTTTTCAAACAAAAGCATCCAATTAGTGTTAAATAAGTTCCCACATTTAAATAATTTTGTGGTTGCACTCCATCTATTGGACCATAGTATTCGTTCCAATCTTTGTTAAGCTGCTCCAAGGTCGCCTTCATATTCTAAAAATATATTTTAAATATAATATATTAAAAAATATAAAATATACTATCTTAAAAAATAATATTCATAGATAAAAATAAATTAATTTATGAACTACTTACTCTGCCTTTGCCAATCAAATATAGACAAACGCGTGTCACACACTGGGCGTTTGTAGGAGTATATAACTCGACGTCTGCTCAAAATTTAAATTTTACAATATAATACATTAAAAATAATATTGATAAATAAATTAATTTCTGAATTATTTACTTTTCCTCTGCCTTTATAAATTGTAACCACGATATTTGTAACCACAACGCTTGTCACTTTACGTTTCGACACG
>NW_022639659.1:451432-452845 GCF_010583005.1 Odontomachus brunneus | reverse complement strand
TATCACAAATTGAAGAGAATCGAGGAATATTTTCAACAGTATATAATTTATTTTACCAAAAATACACAAAGTAAGAATATAAAATCGTAACGTACGAGAGCGAAAAGGAAATCGGACGAGGAACGGAGAGAGGAAGAGAGATAGGCGCAAAAAAATGCGGAAAAAAGAATATATGCGGAATATATAATATAACAATATATAGGTATGTATAAGAGATAAAACAGTATTCTTTAATAACGTATTTCTACGATTGTCTCTCTTTTGTTAAGAATGGCCTGCCGATTGATGAGGCATTCTTCGATGCACTCACGACAATTGACAGATTCTCCAACATTTATAACAATTTGGTCTTTACATCGAACACAAAACAAAGAAATCTCGGGTGTGTATGTGCTTCTGTGGTGTATGGTGTGTTTACTTGAAATTATTTGATAATTATATGGTTGCTCTATATTAAAGCATCTTTCGCACATTTTTCTTCTGCGGTAACGTCCGCTCTGTATATAGACATTTTGTAATGTGGCATTTTTCAAACAAAAGCATCCAATTAGTGTTAAATAAGTTCGCACATTTAAATAATTTTGTGGTTGCACTCCATCTATTGGACCATAGTATTCGTTCCAATCTTTGTTAAGCTGCTCCAAGGTCGCCTTCATATTCTAAAAATATATTTTAAATATAATATATTAAAAAATATAAAATATACTATCTTAAAAAATAATATTCATAGATAAAAATAAATTAATTTATGAACTACTTACTCTGCCTTTGCCAATCAAATATAGACAAACGCGTGTCACACACTGGGCGTTTGTAGGAGTATATAACTCGACGTCTGCTCAAAATTTAAATTTTACAATATAATACATTAAAAATAATATTGATAAATAAATTAATTTCTGAATTATTTACTTTTCCTCTGCCTTTATAAATTGTAACCACGATATTTGTAACCACAACGCTTGTCACTTTACGTTTCGACACGTGAGATGTCTGTTCAAGACTGAGAGTTGTTTGCAACTGTGTGCCATGAAATCAGAGCTCACTCAACGAAAAAAATACAGCTAGCATAATGCAGCTGTGCGGTCCTCAGAGACGATGTCACATTGCGCTAACGATTCGCGAAACTGCAGCAATGATAAAAGTTAAACAATTTGATGAACGGTAAAGAAACGGTAAATAACGGGAATCAACGGTAAAGAAACGGTAAAGAAACGGTAAATAACGGGAATAAACGGTAAAGAAACAGTAATGAAACGGTCAAAAACGGTAAGAAACGGTAAAGAACGGTAAAAAAACGGTAATGAAATGATAAAGAAACGGTAAAGAACGGTAAAAAACGGTAATGAAACGGTAATGAAACGGTAAAGAAACAGTAAAAAAACGGTAAAGAAACGGTAAAAACGGTAAAGA
>NW_022639659.1:451149-451422 GCF_010583005.1 Odontomachus brunneus | reverse complement strand
ATGCGGAAAAAAGAATATATGCGGAATATATAATATAACAATATATAGGTATGTATAAGAGATAAAACAGTATTCTTTAATAACGTATTTCTACGATTGTCTCTCTTTTGTTAAGAATGGCCTGCCGATTGATGAGGCATTCTTCGATGCACTCACGACAATTGACAGATTCTCCAACATTTATAACAATTTGGTCTTTACATCGAACACAAAACAAAGAAATCTCGGGTTTGTATGTGCTTCTGTGGTGTATGGTGTGTTTACTTGAAATTA
>NW_022639659.1:449687-451139 GCF_010583005.1 Odontomachus brunneus | reverse complement strand
TAGGTAAAGAACGGTAAAAACGGTAATGAAACGGAAAAGAAACGGTAATGAAACGGTAAAGAAACGGCAAAAAACAGTAAAAAACGGAAAAGAAACGGTAATAAAACGATAACGGCTACCAAAAATCATAAAAACGATTACCGAAACGGTGTATTCCAATATTTATATCAAACGTGCAGTCCAAAAGTATTCATGTAAGATCTTTCTCTTATGCGTCACAATGTAGCACATAAGTGAAATATTCATGTAAGATCTCTCTCTCTTATGCGTCACAATGTAGCATTTAAGTGCTGTTGCATCGATTTGTGGTTGACAGTAAGATGCGCAGAAAAAATGTGAAACAAGATACTATCATGAAGGTCATAGAAGTATGCATATTTTGCACATTTTGAAACATATAAAATCATGTGTATTACATCGGCGCATAGTTCAGTCGAGACCCAAGCAGCAACAGATACGGGACACAAGCAACAAATGGAACGGCTAAAATGGAGAACAAATCGAGAAAGATATCCATGGTGCAGTTTTTGCGTGACAGAGAACTCGGTTTGCGAGGAATAACCAACCGTGGTGTGAAGGAAAATGTTAAAGTTATCAAGTTCTGCTCTCTAAAAAGTTGGCCCCATGACTTAGTGCAGGAGTACGCCAATCAGATAGTGGAAGACGCAAGTAGGATCACGACTGAGAATGCAAGTGAAATAGACACTAAATTGAATGAGCTTATAATGCATCCAGACATCAGAGTGCTAAAGAACTTTAACCTTCAAAGTGTTACGTCCTGTGCAGACATGAGTCATGCACTCTATCTTTGCCTCCTCTGTCAGGAAACAACAAACTATTCCGAATCGTAAGACCTTTTTTTTGTCCATCCCCAATAAAAATTCCGACTAAAATTCCGAAATAACCCTGGGAAATACAGCACTAAAACTCCTTAATCCGCAAAGTAAAATTCACCGGACCTTATCTTTGGGATCAAAGGAACCGCTGGATAACAAAAAATTATGTCCGTTACATTTTCTAACTTACGTTATCCGGTTCCGCCTCATCTGCTGATTCCCTCACCACCTTAAACATCCTCCAATAACCTTCTCTTTTGAAATGTATGATTTTCTCCACCCACAACCCCAGCCAAGAAGATTTCCTTAACACTGTCTACTTACTTACTACTGGATACAACAGTCCCCCATACCATTTTCTCTGACGAATCCAACAATCTAGGAACCCCCAAATTTCCACATCTTCCCTACCAAACCATTTCCAGTTGATATCGTATATAAGCGCGACTCCGCGCACCTCGGGTCTCTTATTCTTGGACTTCTCTTACTCTTGGTCTTGCTCTTCTCTTACTCTTGTGCTTCTACTACCACTGAGGAAAAATCCAAGTACCCTAAGAGTTCAGCTACTCAACTCTCTGTGCTTATTGCTGTATTCATCGTGCGATCGTCCGCAACC
>NW_022639659.1:448504-448729 GCF_010583005.1 Odontomachus brunneus | reverse complement strand
TGACTCGTAACTCGACCTGCTAGTACGATCGAGACCTTACGTCGTGTTGCGTTCTCTACCAGGACGTAACATCCAGACGTAACAAAAGTTTCTATATAAAAATTCCGGCAGGTAGTGGTAAGTATACACATAGTGTTGTTTCATGACATACATTTATATGATGATTTGTGGAATGCTGATATGCTAATTTTGATGATGGAGCGACACGATAAACGCGAACTTTGT
>NW_022639659.1:444193-447839 GCF_010583005.1 Odontomachus brunneus | reverse complement strand
GCGGACCGAATTAAGTTGTACACCCAATACTATTTGTGATGTAGAGTGTAAATTGTGGTTTTGATAATTATTTAGTTTAGCGGCAACACCTCCGATTTCGATGAAAATAGACTCAATCGACGCGTTTTTGTATGCCAAACAACTTTTTCCTCTGACAAAATCGTCGCTCTCTACTGCGAAGCGAGATATTAATAGACAAAGTTGAGGGCGTGTTAGGTTAGAAAATCTATCATATCATTTATCTCTAGTTATGTAACTGGGGGGCTTCGTCTCCCAGACCCCCCCTATCACAGGGGGTGGGGGCTATAGTCTCTTGTGCTTAAGCTAAAAAGTGAATTTCTCACAAAAGACTACAGCCCCCACCCCCCGTGATAGGGAGGTCTGGGGGACGAAGCCCCCCAGTTACATAACTAGAGATAAATGATATGATAGATTTTCTAACCTAACACGCCCTCAACTTTGTCTATTAATATCTCGCTTCGCAGTAGAGAGCGACGATTTTGTCAGAGGAAAAAGTTGTTTGGCATACAAAATCGCATCGATTGAGTCTATTTTCATCGAAATCGGAGGTGTTGCTGCTAAACTAAATAATTATCAAGACCACAATTTACACTCTACATCACAAATAGTAATACGAAAATCGGAGTGAGTCTCAGATGCGCACATTGCAAACGGACACATCCAATCATATGTCGTTGTTTATAGAGTCTCTAGAATATCTCTAGGCATATGGCGTTGTGGTTGGATGTGATAAAAACGAAATAAAAACACAAATATTTTCTACAAAACTATTTTTTATTTCTCATCAGTTGCATATTCATTGCATAAACAAACGATACATAATTAAATGATGATAAAATAAACGGTGCACATCATTCTGTGTCCAAATGAACAGCAAGCAACTGAACGATGTCCAAGTGAACGGTGTCCAAATGAACAGTGCGCATCCTTCTGTGTCCAAGTGAACAGACAAGCAATTCCACGGTGTCCAAGTGAACGGTGTACAAATGAACAGCACACATCGTTCTGTGTCCAAGTGAACAGTGGGCAACTGAACGGTGTCCAAGTGAACGGTGTCCAAGTGAACAGTGAGCATCCTTCTGTGTCCAAGTGAACAGTGGGCACTTGAACGGTGTCCAACTGAACTGTGTCCAACTGAACGGTGTCCAAATGAACGGTGTGTAACTGAACGTCGTGCATTTTCTTTCGTGTCCAAAAACAACGGTGCCCAAAAGTTTGGTGTCCAAACGCACCGTGTCCAATTGAACCGTGTGTCAAGTGCCGTGTCCATTTGCACCGTGTCCATTTGCAACGTGTCCAATTGTACTGTGTCCAATTGGATGCCACTCGATTTTAGATGATCATGAAGCATATGATCCTGAATCATCCGACGGCGATGAGGATGAGATAGAAGTACAGTCGACCAATGGTAAGAGAGAGCAGACAATATTTTTTTACAATTTGACATCAAATTTTCGATTTTTTTGCAAAAAAGCGTTAAAATTAATTTTTAAATTTGATTTCAGAAAATATAGAAGTCATTGATATATCCTCATCTGAGGAGGAGGAGGACGACATTGATATCGCCGAATCGATGAGGAGGAGGATAATATAGAAATAATAGATATCGCCGACTTCGATGAGAAGGAGGATAATATAGAAATAATAGATATCGCCGACAGCGAAGTGGAAGGCGTAATTATAATAAATTAAATCAGGGTAATAATTATAAATAATATTATAATAATAATTACTATTCTTATGTATTATTATGTATTAAATGTAGCATTATAATAAAAATTTATTATACATTTCAAAAGTTAAACAATTCTTTCTGGCGCTGACACCACCTCCAATTAAATATTTTCAATACATTTTGTAACGCACAGTGTTTTGTATGATTATTACATCGTAAAATGTTGGTTGCACCCAGCTTGTCCAATGACGCCATATCCTCGTAATCCGCATCCAGAGTCTCAACGATCACTTTGTCCCTCACATCATCATCGAGGAGATTCGTCAACCACTCTCGCTTCTCGTATCCCTTGACGTAGACGAGTTTGGATTCTTCGCTGGTTTCGCTGATCACAGCGTCCGTGATCAAACGTTTCGCTTTGTTGTACGGGACGATTCCATCCTTTCAATGCAGACTATGATGATTAGCCGTCAACCATCCTGCTTTCGATTTGTCAGCTCTCGTGAGAAGATGCCACGGTATAGGACTCGCAAAGACATAATGGGAGAGAACAGTTCCATTTCCAAGTATTGCTATCTCTTTTACGTGAAATCTCATTCCAACCGTGAATCCTTGCAGATCCATAAATGTAGGCACGTTCATTTTTATGTGATTTTGCGCACAATGTTGGTCAAGGGACTGTACTCCACAATGCGATCGTGCAGAATGAGGCAGTAAGCTGTGGTATCCATCGGTATATTCTCCTTGCAGTCGAATTCAATTCTCACATCGACAGTGGCGCTCTTGATGGATTCGTTTTGTCGCGAACAATCAATGACCACACACGGACAATGAGTAAGAAATTGTATGGGATCGAACAACACATTGTCGTTGTCACATCCGTAATATAACTTGCGGAAACGTGCATACATATCGTACAGAACGGCGTATCTATGTTTATCGAAATCCAAATTCATATCGTCGTACGGATAAAATTCCAAGTTGAGATAGAGTTTCACGTTAGTCAGCTTACAGTGGTCGAATATGACAACATTACCAGTGAGAGAATTCTTTCGACCAGTCTGCAGAGTAAAGATGACGTAACGCAGCTTCTCCAGCTGAGTCGCCGTCTTGGCAGCCCACGAATGCTTGGTCGTGCTCTGTAGGAGTGGAAATTCGTACAAATCCCACGAGCAAAAACTCATGCTTAAATATCGACCGCTTTCCAGAGTTCGCAACATAGACAGCTTGTTTACATCTTTCAGCATAACGTGAGGCATTCGCCACTGTATTTTGAACAAATCAATCTTGGGGTCAGAATTTGCATGTCCCACCACGCAATTGTAGCCGTTGCGTGAACGTATCCAGATCAATTCGTGACGAGCGTTGATTACGATCCGTTTGTAGTCCTCATAAAAGCCTAGCAATGTATTGAGCGGGACACAATAATTAAAGTATCCCGCAAACATGTTTCTCGAGAGATCCCAACCAGCGTTCTTCAACAATAAATTTTTGTCACGAGTCAGCGATACATAGTTTTTGAGCATGCTCGTTATTCCAACGTTTCTGTAGCGGTCAACCTCCACACCATTGAGTTCGTACCGGATTTCATGGAACAGAAAGATCGCACAATTATTTGTCAACATTTCAACTGCATGGTTATCGCCTTCTATCCTCGTTTGCACAAACTTGCCCTCGATGTAGACAAAACTCTCACATGGCAGCGTGTATAAATCCTGCTGCTGTATCGGTATTCGTATCTCGTCACTGTGTCCAAAAGATGTATTGGCGTATGGATTGTACGTGTGAGTCTCGATCTTGACGATGCGATCGTCAAAGATCGTCTCACCGCCAATGTTCAAAATGTCCACCATCTTCACGTATTTTTTCGCACGATGAATCCCAAAGATCTTAAAAATGCAATGTTGGCTGCGCTAAGTTTCTTATTTTTCTTGTTTATAATTGTCCTCT
>NW_022639659.1:443164-444004 GCF_010583005.1 Odontomachus brunneus | reverse complement strand
ACGATGCGATCGTCAAAGATCGGCTCACCGCCAATGTTCAAAATGTCGACCATCTTCACGTATTTTTTCGCACGATGAATCCCAAAGATCTTAAAAATGCAATGTTGGCTGCGCTAAGTTTCTTATTTTTCTTGTTTATAATCGTCCTCTTGGTGGGAAAAATATCGTTCACGTATTTAGTCTGACTCGCTTCGTTCAAGACAAGCATCTCAGGTGTCCTAGTGCGGTGCCGCCGCCACCGCACGTGCAACCTGACGATTATCTCTTCTCCGCGGAAATCAAGCAATCGACCGTTTTGATCCACAACACGTATCGTCAAATCCGATACGCTCCGTGCAAAGATCGGAAGATAAATGATCTGTGCAGGCGTTTCCGATATTTTATATCCTGGTGGTACATTAAGCGAAAACTCGTGTATGGTGTGCA
The DNA here is from genome assembly GCF_010583005.1 of Odontomachus brunneus. Lineage (NCBI taxonomy): Eukaryota > Metazoa > Arthropoda > Insecta > Hymenoptera > Formicidae > Odontomachus > Odontomachus brunneus. The sequence continues at coordinate 443,578 of NW_022639659.1, read as the reverse complement.
CACATTTGTCGTTGCTGTACGCACCGTTGGTCATATTACATTCCATGCGAATAATATTCACACCCGTAATGTTGATTGTCACGTTTGATTCGCGCCATTGTTGCGGCTGTAGAATGCCATCTGCAGAAAATCCCAGTAGCGATGCAATAGAATTTGGTTTGTTAAAGTTGATCCGGTGAACACACTTGATCTCACACTTCATTGTATTCTCATTGGCGCGAATAACTATGAGATCATCATCATCATTGGTAGTGATCGGTTTGATGGTTTCCAACATTGCACGTTTCAGGTACCGGTATATGGCATACAATTCGTACGATCCCTCAGGGATTATAATTTCCTTGTCGTCCTCATCAAAGTAAAATTTATTATTCGACGCATTTACATTCGGTATCGTGTTATAGGTTTCAAAGG
>NW_022639659.1:442356-443154 GCF_010583005.1 Odontomachus brunneus | reverse complement strand
CATAATTTCGTTGTCGTCCTCATCAAAGTAAAATTTATTATTCGACGCATTTACATTCGGTATCGTGTTATAGGTTTCAAAGGCTGCCAAACCGAGTTCGTAATCGCCATCGCTCAGATCTATGGCTGGAAAGTAGCTTCCCGCGAGAGTGCTACTCTTGCTGGTGAGTGTAAATGTCAGCGACATCTTCGTCAGAGACCAAAACGATTACTGGACACTGATCGCAGAACGTTGGGCCTTAAATCGGCTGTTAACTGTCTGCAGGAAACGTAGACACAGTTGTCCGCAAATGCTCTGATCGTAACGTTGATAGGGCGTACGATTGTACTCAATTGTATTATTATCGAGATATCGCACCAATTCGCTGGGTGGTCGAAGATTACCAAAACTATCGAAATATATCACGCGATCGCCTCTTTTCGCGTACGCTACCCAATGAGTACCGGGTCCCTCGACGTCATCCAAATTTACGATTCCACTCTCGTTTACGCGCGGCGATGTAGGCAGTACGTCGCGCATGAAAACGCCTCTGAAGAACGGAATACGCATACGTTTCGCCAATTGTTCCAATTGTACATTGGTGGTGACACCCGTAGGCATTTTTATTATTTTTTCGACTTTTTTTTTTTCCTCTCATGACACCTTTTCCTCGTTTGTATGGTGCGAGATAAATTCCACGATCTTTCATGCTGCGATTATGACGTTGCGCAGCCTTGGTATCATTTACAGCCTTTGCGATCCCCGCCGCTCCACCAACTAGCGATCCAAGCGCTCCCAGCAGCGGGAGAATAGGTAGGA
>NW_022639659.1:441866-442250 GCF_010583005.1 Odontomachus brunneus | reverse complement strand
GCTCAGATCTATGGCTGGAACGTAGCTTCCCGCGAGAGTGCTGCTCTTGCTGATGAGTGTAAATGTCAGCGACATTTTCGTCAGAGACCAAAACGATTACTGGACACTGATCGCAGAACGTTGGGCCTTAAATCGGCTGTTAACTGTCTGCAGGAAACGTAGACACAGTTGTCCGCAAATGCTCTGATCGTAACGTTGATAGGGCGTACGATTGTACTCAATTGTATTATTATCGAGATATCGCACCAATTCGCTGGGTGGTCGAAGATTACCAAAACTATCGAAATATATCACGCGATCGCCTCTTTTCGCGTACGCTACCCAATGAGTACCGGGTCCCTCGACGTCATCCAAATTTACGATTCCACTCTCGTTTACGCGCGG
>NW_022639659.1:440805-441856 GCF_010583005.1 Odontomachus brunneus | reverse complement strand
TGCAAATGCTCTGATCGTAACGTTGATAAGACGTACGATTCGTATTATTATCGAGATATCGCACCAATTCGCTGGGTGGTCGAAGATTACCAAAACTATCGAAATATATCACGCGATCGCCTCTTTTCGCGTACGCTACCCAATGAGTACCGGGTCCCTCGACGTCATCCAAATTTACGATTCCACTCTCGTTTACGCGCGGCGATGTAGGCAGTACGTCGCGCATGAAAACGCCTCTGAAGAACGGAATACGCATACGTTTCGCCAATTGTTCCAATTGTACATTGGTGGTGACACCCGTAGGCATTTTTATTATTTTTTCGACGTTTTTTTTTTTCCTCTCATGACACCTTTTCCTCGTTTGTATGGTGCGAGATAAATTCCACGACCTTCCATGCTGCGATTATGACGTTGCATCTCCTGCAGCTGACGCTGCGCAGCCTTGGTATCGTTTACAGCTTTTGCGATCCCCGCCGCTCCACCAACTAGCGATCCAAGCGCTCCCAGCAGCGGGAGAATAGGTAGAATTCCACCCCGCTTTGCTATTGGAAGTATCCGATTTCGTAATATTTCCTTCTTCGACGCGCTTCGCTTCTTTTTCATGCCCATTCCGATTTTTGCCTTAGCCTTCATAGCTGCCCAAACGGCTGTAGCGGCAGCTCTCTCACCGAGAGTGGAATCTCTCGCGACTATACGTTCTCGCGCCTTGTCAGCGAGTACGTTATCTGCCACGTGACGTTCGACAAGATCGTTGCTTCGAGAATATGCGATATCGTGCTCGCGACACGCCGCATCCAGCGGATTGATACCCCGATCACCTCTGGCCAATCGTGTCCGCAAGCGTGTACCCGGCCCGCAAAACTGGTAGCCGGGGATATGCAGTTCGATAGGAAGCGCGTTAATGGCACGATTTAATAGACTATTGCCGATTTTTACTGTTTTCGACGACGCTGACATTCAGCACAGTCTCTCAACGGCGCTGGACCGTCGATGTGCGTTTGCTGCCACGGACGATTATAATGTTCCAGGCACCGACGATACTGTCGAACCT
>NW_022639659.1:440370-440558 GCF_010583005.1 Odontomachus brunneus | reverse complement strand
GAAGATTACCAAAACTATCGAAATATATCACGCGATCGCCTCTATTCGCGTACGCTACCCAATAAGTACCGGGCCCCTCGACGTCATCCAAATTTACGATTCCGCTCTCGTTTACGCGCAGCGATGTATTAGGACCTTAACTTAGTTTCCGCCCGCAAATGTTAGATGGCAATGCAAACAGTTCTAGT
>NW_022639659.1:439993-440360 GCF_010583005.1 Odontomachus brunneus | reverse complement strand
GTAAGACGAATGTATTAGTGAGCCTGCTGGAGAGCTCACACGGTCTGCGTTTCGAGAATCTGTACGTGTACTCGAAATCACTGCAACAGCCGAAATATCGCTTCTTGGAGAATTTGTTTGCGTCGATAGACGAAATTGGCTTTTTTACATTTTCCAATAACATCGATGTCCTTCCGCCAAACGAAGCGCTGCCAAATTCCATTTTTGTTTTCGATGACGTGGCGTGTGACAAACAAGATACAATAAGAGAATACTTTGCTATGGGTCGTCACTCGAACGTCGACTGTTTCTACCTCTGTCAGACGTATGCAAAGATACCTAAGCATCTTATACGGGATAATGCGAATCTGCTGATTCTCTTCAAGCA
>NW_022639659.1:437633-439983 GCF_010583005.1 Odontomachus brunneus | reverse complement strand
CGAACAAGGCGTTGCCAAATTCAATTTTTTTTTTTGATGACGTGGCGTGTGACAAACAAGATACGATAAGAGAATACTTTGCTATGGGTCGTTACTCGAACGTCGACTGTTTCTATCTCTGTCAGACGTATGCAAAGATACCTAAGCATCTTATACGGGATAATGCGAATCCGCTGATTTTCTTTAAGCACCAATCTGAGACACGTGTACAAAGATCACGTGAACACTGATATGACATACAAAGATTTTTGTGCGCTGTGTCGCGAATGTTGGCAGCAAAAATATGGTTTCGTAGTGGTAGACAAGGACAGTTCTATGACCAATGGACGATATCGGCGAGGATTTAACGATTTTGCAATACCGTAACGTTATCATTTGTCTGTGCGTCAACGAGGACACGTCGTAATGGTGACGTCAGATTACACAGAGATTAGCGACTCAGAGATTAAAGATGGCGAGAAAATGGCGAAGGAAATTGCGAAAACGAGCGAATCGATCCGTAAGAAATATCGTGCTTTGAAAACCGGTAAGATAGAGGAAGATACTGCGTTGGAAAGACACTTTCGACCTGTTATCGAGCCTCTGAGACAGATTGTGGAACATACAACTCATGTGAAACCTGACGCATCGACCATACTGGGAAATGATGCGTTATCGGTCGATGAGAAGAAACCGCAGAACCAAACGCTTACTTGTCGCCTCTACACCGATCTACCAGAAGCGGAGAAAATCAAACGCCACGACGGATTCTCCTACGATAATCTCCACAGACAACTTGCATCATACATAATTGCGCGAAATGCCTCCGCCATGCGCTACTCTGACCACCAATAATGAAGATATTTTCGAGATCACTGGTGATTCACTCGTAACATCGATTAGACGTGAGCTGCAAACGTTCGAGGGGCAGGAAACTTTGCGCACCCATTTGGTCCACTGGGGCAAAAATACATGGGAGCAGTCTTAAGCAGCGACAAACATACCACCATAGACTACATGTATGGTGTGTATTTCAGCAGATGGAACGAAGCTCGGCGATAAAAGTTTCGACGTGGATATCGACGATAATATAATCATTGGTGGTGTAAAGTACGCTGGAACATCTGGTCTATACGAGCTGATTTTCAAGAGAATTTCCGACGATGCCGTCTACACGGAGGCTGATAAACAAAAATACAAAAGTATATTACTGGCGACGAAGGCTCACAGACGCAATCACAATGCGCTACAACCCGTATTGAGTAACAGGGGATACAAATACAAAAACATAATTGCACCCTTAATGATTGGTACATCGATCAACATGGCGGGCAGAGGTTTAGCCACACAGCGTACCATGATATTGAATGATAATGCGATCGACTATGTTCACTGGGACGATCCCAACGAGCTGGTCAATCGTCTGCGATTGCTGGAAGCCTCTCGACAAGCTGGCAATAACGCTCACGGTAATGAAATTTTATCCATTATCAAGGAACTTCGCGAGGCGGGCCTTGTTATAAATTGAATCGCACATCGATGATGCGCGTTGTTCGCATCGAAATGTCGATCAATAAATTTGGTGTTTCGCTCCAAAAGAGAGGACCGCCGACAATGGACTATTACACGTGGAGAGGAGTACTCAGAAATTACGTATGCGATAACACTTTGTGCATGGTCGCCTCCGACTTTGATGCGAGGTCGCGCAAGATACGACGCGTAGCGCAACCGGAAGCCGACAGTGACGCCGTCAATAGACTCTACGTGGAAAGAGGTCTCGCTGCATTGAGAGAGAAACAGCAAGAATTTGAAAAGAAACAGGAGGAATTTGAAAAAAAACCTGATCAGATTTCATGCTGAAACACGTGCCATATGGGATAAAGTGTTTGCAGCGCCAGAACGCGTTGAATAGATGGAATTTAAAACGATGCGCTCGCAATTTCGTCATTCGTAATGAGGCGACCTAAGCGATCAAACATGCGGAAAAGTGGTGGAGACGGAAAACAACACAACCCCGAAAAGCAACGGTTGGTGGAGGAGTTGCATGCTCCTGCGAGAAGGCATTTTCCTCGTAGACGCGTTATTGTGCGTGAATACGGTGATCTGTGGCAGGCCGATGTAGTGGAGATGCGTCCGTATTCGCGGCTTCAACAGTGGCTACCACTACATACTCATCGTTATCGATGTGCTGAGCAAGCATGCTGGGATCATGCCGCTAAAGACTAAAAGCGGAAAGGAGGTGGGCGAGGCGTTCGGCAAGATAATTCGAGACTGTGGAAGATGTCCAACAAATTTGCAAACAGACCGGGGGAAGGAATTTTACAATACCGATGTGCAGAGACTCGCAAAGAAACACAACATCAATCATTAT
>NW_022639659.1:436213-437529 GCF_010583005.1 Odontomachus brunneus | reverse complement strand
CATTACAAGGAACCTACAGATGGATCGACTCGCTACCGCGTCTCGTGTCGCAGTACGCAAGCACCGGACCATCGGTATTCGTCCTGTCGATGTGACTCCTACGATCGCTAAAAAACTCCTTGATACGGTCTACAACAACGTAAAGATTGCAGCTCCAGCAAGATTCGAAGAGGGCGATCCGGTGCGCGTGAGCAAGTTCAAGACTGTCTTTGCTAACGGCTACACGCCCAATTGGACTACTGAGGTGTTTAAGATCGTCAAGGTGCAGGCGACCAATCCTGTGACTTATCTGCTCGAAGATTCTCGCGGACAGCCTATAGTCGGAGGTTTCTACGAGTACGAACTGCATCGTGTTGCCAATCCAAACGTGTACTTGGTGGAAAAAGTTTTGTGCAGAAAAGGTGATAAGGTTTATGTAAAATGGCTGGGATTCAATAAATCATGCAACTCGTGGATACATAAGGATAATGTGTTGTAAAAATAACTGTTTATTATATGTAATACATAAATTATATTCTATTTACACATAAAATTATTATATGTAATACATAAAATATATTCTATTTACACATAAAATATACAATATACGATTTATATTCTATTTACACATAAAATATAACATTTATTTTCTATTCATAATGGTATTTTATAATGCCCCCATGGTAACGTTTCAGTCGAATCGGGTACGATATACCGTTTGTCATCGTACGGACTTAGAGCAATTTTCGTCTCAGACACTGTGTACACTTCATGCAATTTTGATCGTATGCACGATTGACGAGTCGTTTCGATCTCCTCTCGCAAACACTGTACGTAATCATCGAAAGATATCGTTCGCGCTAAAACATTACTTTTGACACCTTTGGCCTTTTTCGTATCTTTCTTGCCATCCTCGCAAAGCGTACATCTTTGCCCTAAGTCCGATAAATTCCGTCGAGATCGCTTCGTTGTTTTCATTAAACCAGGCACCTTCATATTTACAAGCGGTATATCGTACGCGTTGTCAGTGGGATAATCGCACGTATCAAACCTTGCAATATCATGTGCTCATATACATCATCGCATTAGATGTTGTAAATGAGACTCTGTGTCAGTCTACATTATTTTACATTTGTCATGATACAGAGGATACATGTACTCGTGATAAAATTCATACAAGCAAACCTTTGATATGTCGAGTATGCACATACCCACGTAGATTGGCTTGTTGAATTTCACCTCGAGTTTGCGCAATTCAATGGCGATTAAGTTTTCCGAAAATACACTTCTACTGTATAAATTTGGTTTTGCGATCATTGCCTCTGCACCGTATCTAC
>NW_022639659.1:434396-436203 GCF_010583005.1 Odontomachus brunneus | reverse complement strand
TTGCAATTTGAATGCGCTGGACCTCCGGTGAAGTGACAATGATCGCGTACGCGCGTATCCTCTGCTGTGAATGGTTTTTCACACACGTGACATTGTGTTGCGTTGTGAAATGTCGCCCACTGCTCTTTCGACAATATTTCCAAGGGGACATTGGATGATAATATTACTTTTACGCGATGTGCTATTTCTTCGAGTTGCCCGACGAACCATGGTACGCAGTCACTATCGCGACGTCTTTGAAATTCGGATAATGAATCGTCGTATATAACGTATATACGAGCAACGTATATAATATGCTATACTAAATACCCTGTGGTGTTGGTATGTGTACAATTTGCAATCCTCCCCATCTCTTGCCGTCTTCTCCACTGTGCACTCTAGGTCGGCGTATAACACAAAGGGAACTCGCTCCTTCCTGCTGTGATTGCTAAAACTCAGCCATTTATTGTCTTCGCTGGGCAGAATGATGGCACAGTCGTTAATTTTTGGCAGTCTACCGCGTGACTTTCCAGCCTCCTGTTGGAATGGAAGTAGTGCAGACACCTACAAACGTTGCAGTTTTTATCGCCCTATTGCATACTCATGATACAATGAATTCATGAAATGTGCTTACCGATCGCAAATGTATTTTCTATCTTTTTTCTTGCTTAACTGCGAGCTCACGAGCCTGGATAAGTCTTTGATCCAGGCGAAGTGTCCCATGTTGTGGTCTCGAGGATCCGAAATACGCAGCAAGTTCACATGCTTTTCCCTCTATATCGCTGAGACGTACCGGAACAATGGATTCGTTCTTTTCTGCCATGATGCTATATACATTGATGGTTATATCGTTTAATCGTTCAAATCTTGTAATTTGATTAATTTTCATGGGGAACTGAATGTCTTGAATATTAAGTACGTTCGTGTAATGGGGATACGATGATGCGCGATCTGCGTGTCTTTCGGCTGGATACAGAGCCGCAACTATTGCCCACGCGAAACATGCATTGTCCGGAGATTTGACATTAATCACAGCCCGCTTCAGCTGTATCACACGCGGTAACTCGAAGTGACATCCCGCGTGCAACGGATTGTATTTGTTCACATTGATTGTAAGATTGAGTATTTGCGATAATGCCCATCCGCTATCGCGTTCCTGGAATTCCTCCAACGATGCTAATGTGGGCTCGACGATGCGTCGCTCGTACCAATCCTCTAAGTTGGATGTGGAAAAGAGTTCACAATTTTTCGATGCTCTTTACCGCACGTTTTTCACCCGCGACGAACTCACCGTTAAACGCAGTGTTTACTTTCACGTTTACGTGTCTCTCCATTGCATCCCGTATGTGCTCGAGCACCATATTCTTTGCATCCTCGAGAAATTGGGGAGGTTCGATGTGGTTCGCGTTGATGACAATTCCGGTTAGTATGCGGTTATCGAACGCGGTATCGACCTCGCGCCAAACGAGTTCTGCATCTCTCGTACTGTGTCCTGCACCCGCGTGAACGAAACGTGTGCGCAACGTATTTTTTAAACCCTCGAGTTGCGCGATTCGAGCAATCAATGACTGTCTAATACCGGTCGATAATCGCGAGAGCGGTGCACTTGGACCCGGTGCATTTGGACACAGCCAATCACAGCACCGTGTGATTAGAGACATTTGTAGGGTCCCTTGGAACAGCGACTTGTGATTGGACTGTGTCCAATTGCCCCGTGTCCAACTGATATACACCCTGATCTCATAGTTATTCGCGCCAATGAGAATACAATGAAGTGTGAGATCAAATGTGTTCACCGGATCAACTTTAACAAACCAAATACCATTGC
>NW_022639659.1:433303-434271 GCF_010583005.1 Odontomachus brunneus | reverse complement strand
GGGAGCGGTGTACTTGGACACGGTGCATTTGGACGCAGCCAATCACAGCACCGTGTGATTAGAGACATTTGTAGGGTCCCTTGGAACAGCGACTTGTGATCTGAGTGATGGCGATTACGAACTCGGTTTGACAGCCTTTGAAACCTGACACGATACCGAATGTAAATGCGTCGAATAATAAATTTTACTTTGATGAGGACGACAAGGAAGTTATAATCCCTGAGGGATCGTACGAATTGTATGCCATATACCGGTACCTGAAACGTGCAATGTTGGAAACCATCAAACCGATCACTACCAATGATGATGATGATGATCTCATGGGAGCGGTGCACTTGGACACGGTGCATTTGGACGCAGCCAATCACAGCACCGTGTGATTAGAGACATTTGTAGGGTCCCTTGGAACAGCGACTTGTGATTGGACTGTGTCCAATTGCCCCGTGTCCAACTGATATACACCCTGATCTCATAGTTATTCGCGCCAATGAGAATACAATGAAGTGTGAGATCAAGTGTGTTCACCGGATCAACTTTAACAAACCAAATACCATTGCATCGCTACTGGGATTTTCTTCAGATCGCATTCTACAGCCGCAACAATGGCACGAATCAATCGTGACAATCAACATTTCGGATGTGAATATTATTCGCATAGAATATAATGTGACCACCGGTGCTTACAGCAACGACAAATGTGTGCACACCATACACGAGTTTTCGCTTAATGTTCCACCAGGATATAAAATATCGGAAACGCCAGCACTGATCATTTATCTTCCGATCTTTGCACGGAGCATATCGGATTTGACGATACGTGTTGTGGATCAAGACGATCGATTGCTTGATTTCCGCGGAGAAGAGATAATCGTCAGGTTGCATTTGCGGCGGCGGTGGCAATAGGACACCTGCGATGTTCGTCTTGAACGAAGCGAGTCAGACTAAATACGTGAGCGACATTTTTCCCA
>NW_022639659.1:432825-432898 GCF_010583005.1 Odontomachus brunneus | reverse complement strand
AATTGTGCGGCCTTTCTGTTCCATGAAATCTGGTACGAACTCAATGGTGTGGAGGTTGACCGCTGCAGAAACG
>NW_022639659.1:432738-432815 GCF_010583005.1 Odontomachus brunneus | reverse complement strand
AGCACTGATCATTTATCTTCCGATCTTTGCACGGAGCATATCGGATTTGACGATACGTGTTGTGGATCAAGACGATC
>NW_022639659.1:429281-432223 GCF_010583005.1 Odontomachus brunneus | reverse complement strand
TGGATTTCGATAAACAGAGATACGCCGTTCTGTACGATATATATGCACGTTTCCGCAAATCATATTACGGATGTGACAACGGCAATGTGTTGTTCAATCCCATATAATTTCTTACTCAGTGTCCGTATGTGGTCATTGATTGCTCGCGACAAAACGAATCCATCAAGAGCGCCACTGTCGATGTGAGAATTGAATTCGACTGCAAGGAGAATATACCGATGGATACCATAGCTTACTATTTTCATCATTCTGCACGATCGCATTGTGGAGTACAGTCCCCTGACCAACATTGTGCGCAAAATCACATAATAATGAAGGTGCCTACATTCGTGGACCTGCAAGGATTCACAGTTGGAATGAGATTTCACGTAAAAGAAATAGCTATACTTGGAAATGGAACTGTTCTCTCCCATTATGTCTTTGCGAGTCCTATGCCGTGGCATCTTCTCACGAGAGCTGACAAATCGAAAGCAGCATGGTTGACGGCTAATTATCATGGTCTGCATTGGAAGGATGGAATCGTCCCGTACAACAAAGCGAAACATTTGATCACAGACGCTGTGCTCAGCGAAACCAGCGAAGAATCCAAACTCATTATGTCAAGGGATACGAGAAGCGAGAGTGGCTGACGAATCTCCTCGATGATGATGTGAGGGGCAAGGTGATCGTTGAGACTCTGGATGCGGATTACGAGGATATGGCGTCATTGGACAAGCTGGATGCAACCAACATTTTACGGTGTAAAAATCATTCAAAACACTGTACGTTACAAAATGTATTGAAAATATTTAATTGGTGGTGGTGTCAGCGCCAGAAAAAATTGTTTAACCTTTAATATGTAAAATAATTTTATTTATTTAATAACAATAATAATATATAATAATATATAATATAGAATATATAATAATATATAATAATAATAATAATAATAATAAATATATCAATATAAATTGATTATTATTTGTATGTTGCCGCAATTAATTCTAATTATTTCTAATTCCTTCTCTTCATCATCAGAATCCTCCATTTCCGCCTCTCTCTCATTTACAACCTCCTCCTCTTCACTGCTAAGATTAATTACTTCTATATGTTCTGAAATCAAATATAAAATTAATTTAACGCTTTTATATACAGAAAAAATCGAAAATTTGATGCCAAATTGTAAAAAATGATGTCTGCTCTTTCTTACCATTGGTCAACTGTACTTCTATCTCGTCATCCTCATCGCTGTCGGTTGATTCATATACACCTTCTAAAATCAAAGATTTTAATTTAAAGATTAATTTTAGGGTTTATGTTCTATACAGAAACATGAAATTTGGATGTAAATTTACGTATAATTTGTCTCGACCGCCGCTCCGTGTTTATGTGGTCTTTCTCGAACATTGCTAAAATTGAATTAATTATTATTTAAAAATTTAAAAACCTGGATTATACAATTTATTAAAAACTTACGTGGGAGGCTTTGTTGTAACAAAACCTTTTCCTCCTCCTGAAATGTGGGTCTACGGTATTCTACTGTGTCGAACATTTTTCTTGTATCTTTTTCTCTCTCGTCGATTTGGACTTGGACTATTTGACGGTGACTCCTGGGTGACTTTTATATGGTCCATCACTATTTCTTTCTAACAAATATGTTTCGTTAGAAGGGATTGCAAATGTGCAAAATCAGCACAGTATAACGTGCTCCTTAATAGTAACATCATATATCACACATGCAGTGTGACGACGTCTTGCAGTCAACTGCATCCACATATTAATGTATCAACACAAAAAATGTTGCATTGTGATACTTAATATTGCACTGAGAATTTCTCAATTTATCGTTTTTTACTGTTTCTTTACCGTTCTTTACCGTTTCATTTCCGTTCTTTACCGTTCTTTACCATTCTTTACCGTTTTTTACTGTTTCATTCCTGTTATTTACCGTTTTTACCGTTATTTACCGTTTTTTTACCGTTATTCACCGTTTTTTTATCGTTTTTTACCGTTTCTTTACCGTTCTTTACTGTTTTATTGCCGTTTTTTAACGTTTCATTACCGTTTTTACCGTTTTTTACAGTTTCTTTACCGTTTTATTACCGTTTCATTGCTGTTCTTTACCGTTTCATTCCCGTTCTTTACCATTTATTTACTGTTTCATTACCGTTATTTACCGTTTTTTTACCGTTCTTTACCGTTTTTACCGTTTTTTATTTACCGTTTCTTTACCGTTTCATTGCCGTTCTTTACCGTTTTTACCGTTTCATTCCCGTTCTTTACCGTTTTTACCGTTTCATTCCCGTTTTTTTACATAACATATTATCCATGATACACGCAAATGCTTGCAAAATCTTGTTGCGGGGACACAGTGTACGTGCTCAATAGTAATAAGAATATCATGTGTCGCCTTCTTTTTCTTGCGCATCTAATTGTCAAATGCATACGTTTGCAAAATATTAAAGTTTGCAGCTGTGACTAAAAAAATCACGCTGCGAAATATGCGGACGGCACGGGTGGCGCAAAATCCGCCGCGAAAAAACCGTCGCAGATCGGTAAAATGATCTACCGAAAGCAGATAGAAAAAATTATATTATATCGGTAATTACCGATCATCGGTATCATGTAAATGTGACAGTAAAAATTATGTAAATATATATACAGGGTAGACCATTTTAATCCATCCAGTCGAATATGTCGGAAACCAAGCACGGGAGAGAAAAATTTTTCAGACAAAAGTTGTTTGGTTTCGAGGTGACCATAAGATGGTACCATTGCTTTGACCTTAAAAAATTATTTGAAAGTCACATGAAAGTCATCTCAATTTTTTTAAACGGCATCCCCTATTTTTTATTACATATTCTTGTAGCTGACCTCGAGAGCTTTCCAAAACATTCTAATGAAATGTTTCTTCATTGAGTACTTTTCGAGTTATAAAGCTCCAAAGTTGCAATATGAAAAAA
>NW_022639659.1:422965-428467 GCF_010583005.1 Odontomachus brunneus | reverse complement strand
TGGTAAAAATTATGTAATTAAATGTTATATAATATCGGTAAAAAATTACAGACCGTCGGTAACATCGGTATGCCTCCCAATTACCGACCGCTGATAACCTCTCCGCGGTGACGCAATCCCCCCTACGTCATACCCCCAGCCCGCGGTGACGTCATAAAAGTGACGTCATACCTCTCCGGTGACGTCATATTCCCCCGCCCGCGGTACCCCCCGCCCCTCATCTCCCTCCATCAGAGGACCTGGGTTAGAACCCGCCTACCATACTTACTATAATGGATTTCTTTTTACTACACCTTATATTAGTCTCGCTACTCAGTAAGCAATCTGCGCGCAGACTGACGTCAGACTGTCGACAGGATCTGTCGAATCCGAGCAGGATCTGTCGACAGATCCATAGACATCTGCGTCCCCAATCTGCCGCCAGACTGTTGACAGGGTCTGCGAACAGACTCTGACGACAGACTGGCGGCAGATTGCGCGCAGAGCCTATCGACAGACACTGACGGCAGATTGCGCGCAGATCCTGTCGTTTCTAGAAACCCTTTAATAAGAGTCTGGCCATCACACTATGATCCGTGTACCTTGATATGAAGTATTATGATTGGTCCGCCATGTTTTCTCTAATGACGACAATATCACGTGATATCTAGTCTGTGATTTTTAGCTGCACTGCTGAATTGGTGCAATAAGTTGAAATGAGTCGGGGTATTTATTTCTTGAGTGAAAAGAAACAAAATATTTCTCGTAGAAAATATTCTTTACAACATAATATTTATATTGAGATTATTAGGTAAGTATTTATAATTTTACATTATTATAAAATATCTTTAAATCGTAAAAAATAATATAACCTTACTTTTAAGATATATATTAAATTTACTATAATATCTGTAAGCAAAACTTAACGCAAAATTAATTATAAATTCAGTATACGTTATATTTAATAGTTTATTTAATAATCTGTTATTTTTATAGATTTATTATTGTCTATTTTAGTTATATAATTATTAAATATTTCAGTAACATGACTAGTTGTACAGCTCCTGGCTGTTCAAATTCTGATACAAAACGATTTATAATGAAAATTTTTCCTCGAAATCCAGTTCGGCGTACACAATGGGCAGCAAATGTTGGCAGAAAAGGATGGACACCTACCAACAGATCATTTCTATGTGAAGTATGTTCAGGATTATTTAGACAATTATGTATAGCAATCTTTTTTTACAAATTAACATATAAACAACATATTTATGTTTAGACAATATGAAAAAAGTCATAGCAGATTATATATAGTAATTAACTGTTTATGTCGTAAGTTTATGATTTTTATATTTTAAGTATCATTTCCCAATGTTTTTATTCACTATTTATTATTGCAGATATATTTTTCGAACGATATGTGGGAAAATAATCAAGCTGATAGAAAAAGAAAGCTGAAAGTAAATGCTGTGCCAACAATATTTGGAAATGAAGCGAAGAAAATCGTAAGCTGTAAAAATAAAAAACTAACAAACATAGAATGTAACTATATAACACAGCTATATAACAGAAGTAACATGTATACTTGTTACTTCTATGTTATATAGCAGTTATATTCGTGTTTGCTGGGAATATAAGAAAAGTAGCTGCAAATGAATTAGAAAAGCATATATAAATTTATATTATATTATTACATATTTATTTATTATATGTTTATATTATATATATTATTTATTTAAAAATTGTAAATTAATAATAGTTAGATTAGATTGAGTATTTTATTTCAGACAAGTTACCACGAAAACATCAAACATGTTTCACTAAATGATGAAATAGGTTGTGTTTATGAACATGACCTGTCAGTGCAAAATGTCCAAAATGAGAAAGAAAATAACGATTGCGAGAGTGAACTGCATTTGGAAAATGCCGGAAGTAAAAAAGACGATAGTGAACGTAAAAACATGTCACGTATAGTGAAGAAACAGAAACAAATTATATATGAACAATCACGTCTAATTAAAAATAAGAATGGCAAACTAAACAAATATAAAAAATTAATGTTTATGGCACAACGTGACTTAAAGGTTAAAGGTATTAAAACAGAAAAAAAGTGGATCTAATTATGCAGCTGTATTAAGCAAGATATCAGAAATATTTACTGACGATCAAATTGCAGTTTTAAAAAACAATAGAAGAGTACAGAAGTGGAGCAACGAATCGATTATAAAAGCACTTCGATTAAGATTTTCTTGTGGCATCACCGGTTATGAAGAACTTCGTCGCCAGAAATATCCTTTGGATATCCCAGGACTTCGAACGTTACGAAGGAAAATAGAAAATTTGAAATTTGATAGTGGAATTTCAGACGATATTTTTAATTTTTTAAAATGGAAAGTGTCAAATTGGGAAGAAATTGATAAAGAATGTTGTTTAATATATGATGAAATCAGCATTTCATCAGGGAAGATTTTTGATAATTCTTCTCAAAGTTACATTGGCAATGTTACTTTGCCGGAACATACAGGTATAGCGTCACACGCTATAGTATTTATGTTATGCGGTATTGCATGTCGTTGGAAACAAATTATTGGTTATTATTTTACGAGTGACGGGTTTAATGGCGTTATATTACGACCAATAATAATTGATATACTTCACAGAGCAAAATCAATTGGTCTTACCGTAAATGCTATTACTTCCGATATGGGATCCGGTAATCAGGCTTTGTGGAAAGCATTTGGGATTACAGCTGGGAGACATAACAGAATTGTAAATTACATCGTGCATCCATGTGACCCTAATCGTAATTTATATGTTATTGCAGACGTACCTCATTTATTAAAAAATATAACAGCATGTATTTTAAATAATAAGTTCCTTACATTACCCGAAAATATTGTACGCAAATATAATTTGCCAACAAATATGATACTAGCAAAACACTTCGAAGAATTACTTATAGGGCAAAAAGATTTCCAATTTTTATTAACACCAAAAATAAGTATAAACGATGTCGATACCAAAAACAATTCTGATAAAATGCGTGTCAATAAAGCTAAAAATTTATTGAGTCATGAAGTGAGCACTGCCTTGGAATTTTTAGCCGATGAAAATTCAGTACCAGAATACATTGCTACAGCATTTTTTGTCAAAATAATAGCAAAATGGTATACGATTATGACTTCAAGGCACTGCTGCATTTCTTTGGGTACAAAAGACATAGAGAAATATAAAGATACTGTTTCTTTTTTAAATGAATTTATAGAGATATTCCACAATCTACGTGTTGGTAATAAAAGGGATTTTAAACCTGTTCAGAGGGGAGTAATGATTTCAACTAAATCTATTTTAGAATTGGCAGATTATCTTTTTCGTGAAAGAAAATTTCAGTTCTTACTGACAGGTAGACTTACGCAGGACTGTGTTGAGAATCTTTTTTCTGTTCTTCGAAGTAAAAATGTTACATTAAATGCTCTACAATTTAAAAATAATTTTAAATTAATTGCCACTTCTTTGTATATGCGTTCAGTTGCTCGAGGCAATTACGAAGAAGACGATGCGCAATATGTAACAGGTTTTCTAAATATAATTGCCGAACACAAATCTAACGTTTGTAATGAATGTACCCAGTAAGCAATCTGCGCGCAGACTGACGTCAGACTGTCGACAGGATCTGTCGAATCCGAGCAGGATCTGTCGACAGATCCATAGACATCTGCGTCCCCAATCTGCCGCCAGACTGTTGACAGGGTCTGCGAACAGACTCTGACGACAGACTGGCGGCAGATTGCGCGCAGAGCCTGTCGACAGACTCTGACGGCAGATTGGCGGCAAATTGCGCGCAGATCCCATCGTTTCGTAGGTTCTTCAATTAAATTTTCTCATAATTTTTCATAATTACTCATAGAATAAGCGCTTTCTCATAAATACTCATAAAATACTATGAAAACAAAGTTTTTCTATATTATTTTTTCATAATTAAGATTTTCTCTGGTGAGATTCGAATTTGAACCGAAGACATCTTTTGGATAATCGTCCGTCGTCTTAGACACTACGCCAATTCCTCACTTGATAAAAAGCACTTTGTATTGCCCACTTAAAGGTTAAGGAAAAAAAATCTTAGTTTGTTCGCCTTTTAAACCGCAAAATACGAAACCATTTAGCGTATAAATAATGTAATAGAAACCGGCAGGATAATTCGAAATTAATTTTCTACCACGGACTGTATAGAAAATTACTGCAATAAAATAGCAGACAATGACATTTTTCCATCATGTTAATAAAATACTGTACTTTTGCATATGCGAATTAATTTGGTCGATCGTCCTATTCAGATTGTATTAAGTTTTATCAAAATCGAAGCATGATGTATTTTTAAATAAACCATCAAAAAAATTCTGTAAAAGTTATTTACATAGCGAGACTAATATTTTATTCGGTGCTGCTACCTTCAGTACTTATTGCATGACTGTTGAATCGTTCAGAATTAATGACATAACAACATTAAAAAAAATAATAAGATGAGAAATTGTATGAAAAATTATGAGAACAATTTTTACCAGGCATGACATATGTACGCCTTTAAATGGCCATTTAACCGTTGTACTATTCTATACTTGTACTCGTTATTTCTCTATTATTGTTACTTTTTTATAAAAAATGTGTAATACAATTTTAAAATGTAAACATTTTTTTTTATTCTGTATATGTGTACAATTATTGCACAATATAATTATCTTGACTCCTCTGCAGCAGTTTTACGTGGTGTGTATGTGAAACTGTCCCATTTAATAACGTACATATGGCCTTTGATAGAATTAAATAGCCTATCTAGGAAACAGTATCTGCGCGCAATCTGCCGTCAGTCTGACGTCAGAGTCTGTCGACAGGCTCTGCGCGCAGTCTGTCACCAATCTGTCGTCAGAGACTGCTAAAACAGTTTCTGTGTGCAGTTTGTTGCCATTCTGTCAACAGACACTGTTGACAGACTCTGCGTAAAATCTGCTCGCACAGGTTTGGCTATCTGGGTAGTAAACAGTAATTTTATTAATAAAAATTTAAAAACTTTCAATATAGTTTTAAAAAAATCCATATGAATAATATTCGAATATTAAGCGGAAAACATACACTCTTGCATAAAAGCATAATGCATGAGGCATTAGGAAATAAATCAGAGTCTTTATTTCTATTGCCAAAATGGAAGTGAAGGATACTGATTGATTTCCTTATGTGTTATAATATGCCTTTATGCAAGACTGTGCTTTTCGTTTTATTCAAATCAATAGCTACGTTTAGCACAAAACGTAATAGTGTTTTGTTAGAGATTAAGTCTCATATGCTCTGTTCTTTTTAGCTGCACTGCTGAACTAGTGCAACTACCCCTTCTTAGATTAGAGAAAACATGGCGGACCAATCAAAACGCTCGAAAATCAGATTTCTGTTGGCCAGACTCTTATTAAAGAGTCTCTAGTCGTTTCGTAGGTTCTTCAATTAAATTTTCTCATAATTTTTCATAATTGCTGG
>NW_022639659.1:418717-422955 GCF_010583005.1 Odontomachus brunneus | reverse complement strand
ACTCGTCGATCAGTTTGCCTGTTAATTTGCCTCTGCCGCCAAGACCTCTTACATTTTTTTTCAAATTTCGTAATCTCGTGCCCATACGTTTTTGAATGTGATCTATACATTCTTTTTTACAAACATTCAAATCATCATAAGGTTTCGAATCTAAAATGCCTTTGAATGTTTTGCTGTCCCCGTCTCCGATATAATGAGAATATTTTAAATTGTGCAATTCTTCGGACCGCTGAAACATTTCTACGACTGCGTCTACTTCCATCTTTCCCGACGAACCTTCGTGATTTCTTTCGCAGTTTGCTTCGTGATTTGCAGCCCATTCTTCATATTCGCTTGTTTCTTGCTTTCCGTTCCACAAACTGCAGGCCTTACAAAATTTAGATTTCACTGCAATGTCGATGATTTTTCCCGTGCACCACCCTATTAGTGATACGACACCGAACAAAGACGAGAATCCCCTCTTCCTCCAGGTCCCGTCACCAGAAACTGTTATCCCGTCTATCTGTCCTCTTTCCAATGACATCTTCTTTTCTTTTGCAGCTGCTCGTTTTGTTGATGTTTCACATACAGCATTAGTGGCAACACGAATGTTTGAAATTATTTTATCATAAAAAGACTGATACACTGGTATCGGCAAACACATAAATGCACAAAATTTTTTAATTCCATTGATTCCTATACCGAGTAATCTCATTGTAAATACCAAACGGCGATTTATGTCGTAAGCATGATTGTTTATAAGTGGGCTAGAATTAATATATTTTGGCAGGCACTTTTCACAAATAACAGCAATTTTGAAACCTAGACCGCGACAACTGGATTCTTCAAACTTGATGTTCGAGCCACATGTTTTGCAAACAATTAATTGCGAAATGCTTGTAAAAACGGTAACAAAATTAATGAAACGATACCCAAAAGTATTGTTCACGTGTATCTCGTAATCGTCCGCACTCGTTTTAAGTTTTTTCGCCGACGTGCTTACACTTTCAGTTTCGCCTTCTAAAGAATACCTATTTAAAGGCTTCCTTCTATTTATTGAACTTCGAATTGCACGTGCAGTACTTGCTCTACTCCCTTTTTTATTTGCATATATTCTTTTGTTCGACATTATTACAACAATGTTACGACGTTTCAATTCAATTTGAAAAGCCGAAGCCGGTGGTACAACGGACACTGTTCGGAGTAAACACACAATTCCGGCATGAAATAAAGTATTATATGACAGGAATATACTGTTTTCTGTTGAAATGGTCACAAACGACATCTACAGTACTATACTAAACTATCAGGAACCTTCAACTACTCGAGAGTTGAAGTAGAAAGGTAGAATACTCGGAGAGCGCTCCGAGGCTCTCTCCGCGCGCTATGGCGCCGCGTACAAAAATGGTTATTTCGTACATGAAAGAGTTCCAGATCGACTTTAGGCGAATAAAATTATATTCTAGACATTCCAAAGTATCATTTAAGCAAAAAAAAAAAAATCTGAATTTTTTGACCCTCAAAGGTGTTATAACCCCTTAAAGGTTAAGGAAAAAAAATCTTAGTTTGTTCGCTTTTTAAACCGCAAAATACGAAACCATTTAGCATATAAATAATGTAATAGAAACCGGCAGGATAATTCGAAATTAATTTTCTACCAAGGACTGTATAGAAAATTACTGCAATAAAATAGCAGATAATGACATTTTTCCATCATGTTAATAAAATATTGTACTTTTACATGTACGAATTAATTTGGTCGATCGTCCCATTCAGATTGTATTAAGTTTTATCAAAATCGAAGCATGATGTATTTTTAAATAAACCATCAAAAAAAATTCTGTAAAAGTTATTTACATAGCGAGACTAATATTTTATTCGGTGCTGCTACCTTCAGTACTTATTGCATGACTGTTGAATCGTTCAGAATTAATGACATAACAACATTAAAAAAAATAATAAGATGAGAAATTGTATGAAAAATTATGAGAACAATTTTTACCAGGCATGACATATGTACGCCTTTAAATGGCCATTTAACCGTTGTACTATTCTATA
Source organism: Odontomachus brunneus (assembly GCF_010583005.1). NCBI lineage: Eukaryota > Metazoa > Arthropoda > Insecta > Hymenoptera > Formicidae > Odontomachus > Odontomachus brunneus. Next base: position 420,918 of record NW_022639659.1, on the reverse strand, counting down.
CTTGTACTCGTTATTTCTCTATTATTGTTGCTTTTTTATAAAAAATGTGTAATACAATTTTAAAATGTAAACATTGTTTTTATTGTGTATATGTGTACAATTATTGCACAATATAATTATCTTGACTTCTCTGCAGCAGTTTTACATGATGTGTATGTGAAACTGCCCCATTTAATAACGTACATATGGCCTTTGATAGAATTAAATAGCCTATCTAGGAAATAGAATGTGCGCGCAATCTGCCGTCAGTCTGTCGTCAGAGTCTGTCGACAAACTCTACGCGCAGTCTGTCACCAATCTGTCGTCAGAGACTGCTAAAACAGTTTCTGTGTGCAGTCTGTTGCCATTCTGTCAACAGACACTGTTGACAGACTCTGCGTAAAATCTACTCACACAGGTTTGGCTATCTGAGTATGTAAATAACTTTTACAGAATTTTTTTAATAGTTTATTTAAAAATACATCATGCTTCGATTTTGTCTGTTCGCAGACTCTGTCAACAGTCTAGCGGCAGATTGGGAACGCAGATGTCTATGGATCTGTCGACAGATCCTGCTCGGATTCGACAGATCTGACGTCAGTCTGCGCACAAATTGCTTACTGAGTGAGGTTTTTGTAATAAGGAGACGACGTTTCTCAAAATTTACGATTTCGGACTTTGAGTTAAAATATCTCAGCTTTTAGAGCATGTAGAGCAATAATAAAGAAAGTTTTATGAAATAATGTAAGCCCAAGGAATAGATTAAGCCCGTCGAGAATCTCATCCGTTCAGCCGTTATAGTCGAACGAGGAATTGTGCCTATATTCAACTAAAGTCGTCGCGTAAATATACACGATCGGCCGCGAGCCCGTTGCTTGCGCTTGCACTTGGCTTCGTGACACAACCGTGTCGCTTGATATAACGTGAACATCAAAGTAACATGTGATTAAAAAGTTATATAAGAGTTATGTGTTATTCGTTAGCGAATTAACGTATATATTTTTTTGTTGAATTCCAACGATTTATTCATTAGTATATTCATTAGTATGGTTCAAATAAGTGATAATGTATGATTATTTTATCTAAATAATTAAAAAAAAACTGGTATTTCATATTTCGTGTCATTTCACTTATTCGTGAAACTCGTGTGGTTTTGATCCTGTGTGAGGCGGTGCCCTATTTTTACATCATGTTCAATGCTTATCTTCAACGATCGTACGGTGATGCCGATGCGTTGTAATGGTAACTTGGTAGATGATATTTACAACATACTCTTATATCGTTCAAAAAATGTTATGATATATTTGTTGGTAAATGTTTGACAAGATGTAACAACAATCACAATGCGATTAATATTGATACAATGTTGTATCAGTAATCAAATTTTAACCTACAACGTGCTCGCGAAAGAGAAAATATTCCTTCTTTTTCTCTGACAATATTTTGGTAGTTATAATTAGGCTTTTTTTGTAAGAATTCTAGTTTTATAATATCGTGATAACGATCCTTGCATATATTTAATATCACATTTTATATACGAGAAACACCGAAAATATAATTTCACATTTGTGTATAAAAATATTGCTTAACTGAAATGTAATGCAAATATTAGAATTCTTATATAACATTATATTAAAGTTATGTTGTTGTTATATTGTTGGTGTAACTTAACCTGTAAATAACATAATAACAGTTTTATAATATAGTTATATCGCATTTATAAAGGAAATTAAGTAACCTCAATATTAATAACGTATAACAGCAGTTATATTACATGTTACTCCTGTGTTATATTACAATTATGTTCTGTGTTTGCTGGGTATCACCATGTGATACGCGGATATTAGAAGCGTTTACGTTGCTAACTCTGTTTTACTCTACTGAGTTCCTTCCTTTGCCGTTGTTTGGTCTTGGCGACGCTACAAATGTTGACAGACGCTTATGGCTCTTGCACACAGGACACGGTAATGCTTGCCGCGCGACGAAAATCCGCGCGACAGCCAATCAATATGTTGTTTTTCCGTAAGAGCTAGAAGGTTATTACGGAAAGCAGCATATTGATTGGCTGTTGCGCGAACTTCCGCCGCGTGGCATTATGGCTCCTGCACACAGGACGCGGTAATGCTTGCCGCGCGGCAGAAGTTCGCACGCCAATCAATATGCTGCTTTCCGTAATAACCTTCTAGCTCTTACGGAAAAACAACATATTGATTGGCTGTCGC
>NW_022639659.1:417255-418697 GCF_010583005.1 Odontomachus brunneus | reverse complement strand
CGACAAGCATTACCGCGTCCTGTGTGCAGAAGCCATTACCGCGTCCTGTGTGCAGGAGCCATTAGAATCGCCGCTAGCAGTTCATGGTTATATAGTCAAAAGTATTCATCAAAATGGCGACCTTACGTTTCGATGATTTTCAATGTGATTGATCAATTCTTACGGTACGTCTTACGTTATGCATCATCTACAATGGCAGTACAAGTAGTAGTAATAAATAAGCAGTAAGTAAATGGACCAATCACAATCAATTATTCTTGAATCGTGAGAATGGATTTGGCCAATTTGCTTACTGCTTATTTCTTACTACTACTCCTGCCATTGCAGACAACGCATATGTTATGTTGGGAGCGGTGCACTTGGACACGGTGCATTTGGACACAGCCAATCACAGCACCGTATGATTAGAGACATTTGTAGGGTCCCTTGGAACAGCGACTTGTGATTGGACTGTGTCCAATTGCCCCGTGTCCAACTGATATACACCCGTTATGTCAATTTGTGTGTGAAGCGCCCTAAAGCCCATATCGCACTGGCGATTGATGATTGACGATTGAAGATTAGATTTTGACGAATCAACGAACTTCAATCTTGGCTTGCTTTGTTCCAATTGGTCAAGTTCCAATTTTTAATCATCAATCGTCAATAGCTAGTGTGATACAGGCTTAAGGCTAAATCACACTAGTGATTGGCGATTGATGATTGACGATTGAAGATTGGAACTTGACCAATTGAAATAAAGCAAGCCAAGGTTAAAGCTCGTTGATTCGTCAAAATCTATTCTTCAATCGTCAATCGTCAATTGCTAGTGTGATTTGGTTTTTAAGCGGCGCCGCACACGAATTGACATAACAGTAAAGCTGGCCACACACACTTTTTGTAACAGTAACCGTAATGGCTTCTGCACACAGGACGCGGTAATGCTTGCCGCGCGGCGGAAGTTCGCGCGACAGCCAATCAATATGCTGCTTTCCGTAATAACCTTCTAGTTCGTACCAAAAAACAACATATTGATTGGCTATCGCGCTAAACTTCCGCCGCGCGGCAAGCATTATCGTGTCCTGTGTGCAGGAGCCATACGACATAACGTAAGAATTGACCAATTGCGGTCGAGTATTCATAAAAATGGTGACCTTACAATTCTATGATTCTCAACATGAATGGTCAATTCTTACGTTACGTCTTATGGTCACTATTATGAAAAGTGTGTGGCTAGCTTGACGTAGGTCGCCATTTTTGGCGAAAATTCTCCGCGGAACGGAACACGCAGAACCAGTACGACCAATCACAGCCGTTTCGCTATAATCTTACCGCTGCAATTTTACAGAAAGGATAAAGATAGTCGCGGATAATCTCAATATATCTTACATATCTCATTTGCTTCTTATACATTTATTATATATATATATATATATATATATATATATATATATATATATATA
>NW_022639659.1:412862-417180 GCF_010583005.1 Odontomachus brunneus | reverse complement strand
TATATATATATATATATATATATATATATATATATATATATATATATATATATATATACTTTTTTTCGACATTCTTCATTATTTCGTTTAGAAATGATGAGTGGAGGGATCGTAAGTAATAAGATGTTAATATTTTGATAATTGTAGTAAACAATTATGTATAATATGTGAATATGTTTATATGTTTATATGTTTGATTAACAGCCACAGTCGAGAAAAATTACATAATATATTCTCCATAATTAATCACAACAGATCTCACTTTATTATACTACATAATGTACCATCGCAATTCCGCTCATGAATGTACTTTTCCTTCTCTCCCAGCGATAAACGCGGCAGCGGAATTATGTTGGGTGTATATCAGTTGGACACGGGGCAATTGGATACAGTCCAATCACAAGTCGCTGTTCCAAGGGACCCTACAAATGTCTCTAATCACGGTGCTGTGATTGGCTGTGTCCAAATGCACCGTGTCCAAGTGCACCGCTCCCAATTATGTTTTATAACTCCTGTGCACAGGACGCGGCAACACTTGCCGAGCGACGGAAGTTCGTGCGACAGCCAATCAATATGCTGCTTTCCGTAATAATCTTGTACATTCCGTAATCTCTCACAGAAAAGCAACATATTGATTGGCTGTTGCGCGAACTTCCGCCGCGCGGTAAGGGCTATCGCACACAAATTGACATAACTGCATATGCATAGCATAAGACCGTATGTACCAATGAGCATCGAGTATTAAGTCGCCATATTGGTGTTCGATGCTTAATATTCGATGCTCATTGGTCCATACGATCTTATGCTATGCATATGCAGTTATGTCAATTTGTGTGCAATAGCCCTAAGAGTTGCTGCGTTCTATGGGCAGGAGCCATTAGCCAATCGTAAAATAGTTGCATATTTTTGTAAAAAGTATTTTACTGAGAAACTAATTTTACTCTTTACTAATTTATCATATATTATATCATTTGTATAAAATATTATTAAAATTATTAAAAACGTAAAAAATAACATTAAAAAGTCTACTTTTTGTATTATTCCGCGTGATCCGCTTCCGCGTATTCCGCTCCATGGGACACAAGAAAAATAGAAAAAGCGCCGGAAGAAAAGTGGAACGGTTGTGATTGGTCGTGCTAACTCCGTACCTTCCGTTCCGCTGAAAATTTCCGCTCCGTGGGACGGCGCCCTTACGTTACTGGGTGCTTTCCAGTTGCGTACACTGTGTTATACAAAACCAGTTTATTGGTTGCGTATTATCTTACAAGATATTTTCTTACAAGATAATATATGACCAATAAATTGGTTTTGTATACGTTTGTGTCAAAATGTGTTAAGCAATTGGAAAGCACCCACTGTTATGTTAATTTGTGTGCGGCGCCCTTTAGGCCTACAACCAAAAAGAGAGAAGACCTGTTCTTTGTAGCTATGCTGCTAAACTAGTGCAATAAGTTAGAGTGAGAAAACGTATATTTATCTCATTTTAATATATTGTACCAGGGCATCAATCATGAATCTTTTCATGTTTAATTTTACTATCGATCATATAACTTTTTTCCCTAGCATGAAATCGTGAAAAGTGAGCAATTTCTAAATATTTGTAATAATTATTATAAACTTGTTTTATTTAATGCACATCTGTATTTATAATGCGTAATATTCTGTTGTAATCCTTTCTTTGTATGTTTTATGCAAAATTCTTTATCATATAATTTCAATTTTAAAAAAGTATGCAACCATACAAAGTAAAATTCACTGAAGCAGTTGTCCACATTGTTTTGAATTGCGAAATACGCATGCGTAATATTACAATTTACATATTTGCGCATGATGATAGTATTATACTATTTTTCACGTTTTAGCCATCAACCGTGTAGGCTAATGGCTCCTGCCCACAGGATGCGGCAACACTTGCCGCGCGGCGGAAGTTCGTGCGACAGCCAATCAATATGCTACTTTCAGTAATTACCTTGTAGCTCTCACGGAAAAACAACATATTGATTGGCTGTTGCGCGAACTTCCACCGCGCAGCAAGCGTTCTGTGGGCAAGAACCACAAAACGTGAAAAGTAAGTGTGCGTATTTGTAGTATTTATTTATTATACATTATATGGTAAAATAAAAATAATCTAGTGATTTCTTTGGGTGTAATGGCTTCTGCACACAGGACGCGGTAATGCTTGCCGCGCGGCGGAAGTTCGTGCGACAGCCAATCAATATGCTACTTTCAGTAATTACCTTGTAGCTCTCACGGAAAAACAACATATTGATTGGCTGTTGCGCGAACTTCCACCGCGCAGCAAGCGTTCTGTGGGCAAGAACCACAAAACGTGAAAAGTAAGTGTGCGTATTTGTAGTATTTATTTATTATACATTATATGGTAAAATAAAAATAATCTAGTGATTTCTTTGGGTGTAATGGCTTCTGCACACAGGACGCGGTAATGCTTGCCGCGCGGCGGAAGTCCGCGCAACAGCCAATCAATATGTTATTTTTCGTAAGAGCTAGAAGGTTATTACGGAAAGCAGCATATTGATTGGCTGTTGCGTGAACTTTCGCCGCGCGGCAAGCATTACCGCTCCTGTGTGCAGAAGCCATTACACCCAACAAAGAAATCACTAGATTATTTTTATTTTACCATATAATGTATAATAAATAAATACTACAAATACGCACACTTACTTTTCACGTTTTATGGTTCTTGCCCACAGAACGCTTGCTGCGCGGCGGAAGTTCGCGCAACAGCCAATCAATATGTTGTTTTTCCGTGAGACTACAAGGTTATTACGGAAAGCAACATATTGATTGGCTGTCGCACGAACTTCCGCCGCGCGGCAAGCATTACCGCGTCCTGTGTGCAGAAGCCATTAAAGTGAGAAAAAATATACTTGTCTCATTGTAACTTTGGCTGCGTTCCGAAATTCACTGCCAGCACTGAAATTCTATAATATACATAACATAAACTATAGATTTTTAGTACTGGCAGTGCATTTTGGAACGCAACCCTATAGATAGAAAACATGGCTGTTCTTAACGAATTTGTCATCGTATGTTTTTAGATACGTGTAGAAGTAAAAGTCTTGTAAAAGTTTTCTGTTTGAGAAACAAAAACGGATAATTGAAAATAGTTATTTAAATTTTGTTGAAAATTGACCGTCAAAAAATGTATAAATCGAATCAAGAACCGGATATACCAGCGGCATTGGGTTTGCTGTCGCACTTAAATAATGACGAGCTAAAAGAACTGTTGAATAATGATGGAAAATTCGAAGACATTGTAAAAGATATAAAACAGGTATTATTTTAACATACATATTGCATCCTTTAAATATTAATTCAGATATCGTTATATATTCAGTGTAAATCAGTTTATGACTAGAAATTTAATTAAAGGAATGAAAATAATAAATTTTAATAAAATTAGTTTAAAGATCTTGAGACTGAGAAGGAAATGTTAATGGCGAGCAACAGATCTTTGGCAGAATTTAATTTATCAAAGCAACCTGAATTAGAAGAGGGTAAACAGATTCTTAAGGAATTAAGTGAACAAGCTAATCAGTTGTGTATTAATGTTAAGGAGAAATTAAATGAAATACGTAAGTTTTTGTATATATGTATAAAATATCAAATTCCAAATATACATATGTATATATATATGTATATATAAATACATGTATTATGTATCTACAGGATATCTCATGCAATGTTTGTATCTACTTATATGCAGGTAGAATTTAACGAACCAAATATTTTATTAACTGAACAAAAGTTTTATACAATTTAGCAACAATCATAATTCTTTATGTATTAATGATAGAAAATAAGCAAATGAGTATATGTGTTAGTAATGAAATGAATTCTTAAAAGATAAAGGTATAAAAGTTTGTCCAAAATATTTACATTTATTGGTTTTTTTCTTGATAATAATGGATAAAGTGTAATGCTGGACATTACTACAGCAAGGCTGTCGTTCAGTCATTAAAGTCTGCTTTTGTCACTTTTTCTTAACAAGTTATTAAAAAAATGCATTATTGGCTAAAACAAGTCACTATAATCACCTTTTTCTTCAGTAGCCATAAAATTTTTAAATATATACGTTCTCTTTTTAATTTTAAAATTAAAAATTGGAAAAATGAAGTACTTAAAAACCAAAAAACTCAAATGAAAAAGACAATAAAACATTTCTATGTGTGTTTGTTCAACCATGTTGTTACACTAGTTAAGATAATCATAAAATATTAAATAAAAATGGAATAGATATCAATATATACATATATATATATATATATATATATATATATATATATATATATATATA
>NW_022639659.1:404672-411408 GCF_010583005.1 Odontomachus brunneus | reverse complement strand
ATATATATATATATATATATATATATATATATATATATATATATATAAAATTTTTGTATCTTTTTGAAAACAATGCAATCATAAATTATGTCAAGTCGGTCTCATTTGAAAATTCTTAATATCAAGGTATTTAATGCAATCCGACTTAACAAATTTATCTAAAGATAATTCCGAGAAGATAAGAGTGTTACTTCCTTGTTTAAGTTGTCTTATTTATATAAAAAATTTAACAAAATATATCACTTAGTTACTAGTTTGATATCTGAGAGATTACTTTTGTCATCTATTTTTGTCAAGAAGTAGTCATTACTTCAATTTTTTGGCCTTATGACTAAATGGCAGTTCTGCTATGAGTCTGTTTTTTTTAGCTAAACCATTGAACTGGTATAGGCTGATGCAATGAGCTAGAATGAAACAAAATCCCAAACAGCACAGATCTCTAAAGGATATCCTAAAGATGTTCTGAGAACGTCCCCAGGATATCCCCTGGAGATCTTGTGCTGTCTGGGAATATATTTAACTCTAATTTATTTGATTAATGTGCATCAGTTCAAATAGTTTAGCTAAATAAACAAGCCTTATAATACATTCTTACATTGTCCAGCATTAAGGTAGAAGCATAGACTTTTGTATAACGCATAAGGAAATTAACTAATCAGATTTCTTCATTTCGCTCCTCAGGATGGAAAATCTGAAAGCCCTTATACACCATCTGCTGTTGCTAAGTGATTGTTGATAGATTCAAATATGTTGGATGTGACTTTAAGAACTTGCCTCATCACACATATTACCTGCAATCATATTTACTGTCTCTAATTTTCTTTAATTAATATCTTCATAATTATCACAGTTTGTAGAGTGATAAAGGATCTTTTTGTTCAGTTTTAATGAGTTCTTTCTATATATGAAGAAATATACGAGTTATGTTAAATCTCTTGTAAACACACATACATACACAGAGGTTGAGGTAATAACTATTATTATCTTAAAAGCTTTTAATAAATAAAATAAAGGAAAAATTTAGCAAAAATTACATTGTACAAAAGTAATTGTCTTATGCCAATAATGCTTTTCATGAAGTATCTTCAAAAATTTGAAAGTCACTTTGCTTTTCTTAAATGAAATATAGTGTTTTTTGTTCCTTTTTTATAACTATTTAAAAAATGCAATATCTGTGATATAATAAATTACACTAGCTTGTAAAAATCGAACTTTTTTCTGCGGGTGTAATGAGAGGTGATTTTTATAGATTTTTGCCCGCTGAACATGAATCCGTTGTCCATATTTAGCTATCACAAGTTTGAGAAAAATGGCGTCAAAGAGGCGAAAAACGACGATTTTGAGGGTATTTGTGGTGTTGTAGCACCTGCAGTAAATTGTTTTGTTAAATTTTGTTAATGTGAACATGAAAATATAAACTTGTACCTTTAAAACTTTATAATTAACATATCGTTATTTATTATTAGGACATAACACAACTTATTATTAAAAGTATATAAATAAGCAAATTATACTTATAATATTAGTAATAATATGTAACAATAAGTAACAATATGTTCTTTTGCGTTATGTAATATTTAATAATAAATAACGATATGTTCACTTATGTTTATTATTACTAATAAGTAATGACATTCTGTTGCTTTTACTATTTACTGATAACTAATGATATATAATATTTAATAAGTGATATGCCATAATAGGTGATTTATGTCTTTATTGCGTTCGTATTCCTACTTGATACTATTTTTGTTTTAATTGTGATATGGTAGCCAAATTTCACTAATTAACGGATTTATGTTCAGCACTCAAAAGTACATCTGAAAAGACTATTTGCACTCTTTGAAGAGACATCGTACCGAGCAATGATATTGGTGATATGCGCACACAACTAATATTTTTTCTTCCAACTATACTTAGGAAACAGAAAATCGCAACGCAATGGAACAAACTACATTTTAAAGATACAAGTTTATATTTTCATGTAACATTAACTTAATTCAAAATCGTCGTTTTTGGTCTCTTACATGCTATTTTTTTCAAAATTTTAACGTGATAGCCAAATTTGGACAACGGATTCGTGTTCAGCAAGCAAAAACCTATAAAAATTACCTACTCTCATTACATCCGTAAAGAGAAAAACGTCGATTTTCGCAGGTTAATGTGATACTCGTGCACTATTAGTAATTTTTCTTTTAACTGTATCTAAGAAACGAAAAATTGTAGCAAAATGGAACGAAATGCATTTTGAAGCTAAGAGTTCATATTTTCGCGTAGCGTTAACAAAATTTAGCAAAACAATTTGCTACGGATACTACACCATGGAAACCTTCAAAATCGTCGTTTTTGGCCTCTTTGACGCCATTTTTCTCAAAATTGTGACGATAGTCACAATTTGGACAATGGATTCGTGTTCAGTGAGCAAAAATCTATAAAAATCACTTATTCCCATTACATCCACTAATTTTTGCAGGCTAGAGTTATTTTAGATCGCTAAATCTTAATTATGATATAAATTAGAGGAACAAGTGAATAAAAGCCAAACATGGTTATTGCTACGAATACTAAAATTTTTAAGAGAAGATAATTTCTGACAGTATGAACGCATATACCGGATATTTTGTCCGTTATTTTATAACATACACGGTGAATCAGCCTTCAGTCAGATTAATTCTTTTTTTTTTTGCTAAATTATTTTTTATGATATTAATCTTTCGTATATACGCTTATTTTTTCAACTTTTGCATACACACTGAATGGTTGCCACGCATAGCAATTTTCAAACAGCTGTATCTTTTAAAATATGCTAAAATTTTGAGAAAATTCATGGATTAACTTTAATATTTAGAACTTTTATATTTTTATTATAGAAAGTATTTACATACTTTTTGTATTAAAATTTAAAGAATTTCGTATTAAAAAAATTATTATATTTCGCGATTTAAAAGAAAAGTGAGTTTTTGCAAAAAACTTTGTAACTTTTGTAATTTTTATTATTTTTAAGTAAAAACTTAGCATTTTATTTTGTTGAAATGTTTATCTTTAAGGAAAAAATTGTCTCGTAAGTCATCTCTGGAAAAAGTATATTTATAATTTTATACATACATACATACATACATACATACGTACATACGTACATACGTACATACGTACATACGTGCATGTATGCATGTATGCATGTATGCATGTATGCATGTATGTATGTATGTATGCATGCATGCATGCATACATGCACGTATGTACGTATGTACGTATGTATATATATATATATATATATATATGTATATTTACATTTGGTAAATTTGCTAGTTGAACATACTAATGCAAAAATTGAAGATGTATGATAGCACTGAATTTTAGTTATGGGTAGTAACCATCCAGTATGTATACGAAGAGTTAAATTAATCTCCTAATACCCAATTTTTCAACCATTTCTATTACACTTTTAAATTTTATGATTCTCCATGATATTAATATTAATTCAAGAGTTATAAAAATACTGCCTTAGCCAGGAATCGAACAAAGACTTCCTCACTAAATTATGACACAAAAAATATTTTATTAACTAATTGTAGAGATGAAAAAACTTACCTTTACAAAGGTTACTCAAAATGATAACTGTTAATATTAATAGAATGTAATATCTATTGCAACATGTTTTTGCCACGATGTCTCCGAAACAGTGTTTTCTATTTGATTTTTGCAACTGGAACTAGAAATCCTCACATGTATATATTATCAATAATATTAGATTATCAATAATAAAATTATCGGTTCTCATTTTACTAAAGAACACAATAATAATTAACAGATTACAATATTATATTGATAACATTAGTCATTATGTAAATATAAAACTTTTTTCATCTTTATCTTGTTAATAAAATATTCTTTGTGTTATATATACAAATATAGAGTGTCATATTTTCACAATCAAATATCTAGAAATTACGGGATTCTAGAAAAAAATGTTTTAGACGAAAGTTGTAGGAATCAAATATGTATCTAAAGCTCTAAGTTATAGAGCGTCGAAAGGGACATTTGATAATACTAGTCACTTGACTTTCAGTATTCTTGCTAAAGTTATTTGAAAGTTATATTTTATTTTTTAATTTGATAGTAGCTATCAAACGGCCACCTCTCTGGCCTATGAGATAGGCCCGCGAGCAATCGTCAATTTTCTTCGCCGGCCGCGACACGCTGTATGTCCTGCCTGCTGCGTCGCGCGCTCTGATTATTCCATCTATTTTATTTAATAACTCGAAATTTTACGAATAGTTGTTTAAAAAAAGACACTGATTCCATTACTTACCTCGACCTATTCTAGCTATATGTTAGTTCTAGTACAGTACGAGCCAGATTCCCTGTATATACAGGTGTTTCAGACCAGAGATTCTATTCTTGAAATTTTTGTGTATACGTAATTTTCATTACGCAGCTATTTTATGGTATGATTAAACCTGCGCAGTAAAACTTACATATACGCTTACGTATACGTAACTATTTCAAGAATAAGGGCCCAGTTCGTGCACCTTATTTAAAAACGAGGGAAGTGGTTATTTTGAACAATGTTTCAGACAAAAGTTGTAGAGTTCAAAAGGAGACATCTAAAAGTAACCTTAATTTTGACCTTGGCGGCCATTGTCAAGGTTATTTCAAGATCACGTTGATTTTTTAAAATGGAACCTTCCGTTTTTTATTGCATATTTTGTAGCTTATCTCGAGAGCTTTCTAAAACACTATAATAACGTATTTTTTCATTAAGTACTTTTTAAGTAATGAAACTTAAAAGTTACAATACCGCCGGCAAAAGTACTTGACCCTTAATTACGGCTGTCGTCAATAGACGACGAAATGGAATTTTCCTGAAACACGGCTGTCGTCAATAAGCGATTTTATAATTTTACTTGGTTTTGTATCACAGGGTTTTTAAAATTATTCCCGTAGCTAAAGGGTTAATGAAAAAATACATTATTAGTGTTTTGGAAAACTTTCGAGATAAGCTACAAGAACATGCATTGAAAAATAGAAAGTTCCATTTAAAAAATCAACGTCACCTTGAAATAACCTTGACAATAGCCATTAAAGGCAAGGTCACCTTTAGATGTCTCTCTTTGAACCTTACAATTTTTGTCTGAAATATTTTTCAAAATAATCACTTCCCTCGTTTTTAAATGGGTGGTCTGAAACAGTCGGTATATATATCGCATAATTCTAGATATAAGGAATGATATGATATATACGATGTTGACTATATGCGGTTTTACATATATTTTTGTGTGTACGTGTGTGCGTACGCGCGCATTTGTATATAAAACCATGTAATCAACGTCATACCATACCTTAGATCGAGAATTATACAATTTTTAACTATATACGCAAGGTTGAAAATTATATAAGCAATTTTAGTTATAACGATATAGTACACACATGACGTAATATACACACTTATACATACAACAATGATTTATATAGTTATATTTGTAGGTGATAAGTCAGATTCAATGACTATCGATACTGCATTGGACCTGTTGCAAGCTGCTGCTGCAGAAATTGAAGAAGAATCAGAAGTAAGATGACTTTGTTAGTACATTTAACTGGAGAATGTTTAGTTAAATAATTACCATGATGTTCTCCCAATATATAGACTGTAGCAGAAAAGTTTATGGCAGGTGATATCGAGGTTGACGAATTCCTGGACCACTTCTTAACTAGAAGAAAATTAATGCACTTACGCAAAGTCAAAGTAGATAAATTGAAAGAACTAGTAAGGAAAGGGTATTCTGCGAACAATACACCTGGTTATCCAACCATTTCAAATTTTCCCGGAATGACACCTTCCATACCTTACCCGACTGGACCTGTAGCTATGCCGATGCCACTGCCATCAGGATTACCAGTTTATAGACCATATTAAATAATGTACAGTTGCTATATATATATATATATATATATATATATATATATATATATATATATTTATTTATTTATTTGTTTTTAAAATAATCTGTAGTTATATCATAACATATTTAAGGCTTTTTGTATCTTGCCGGTGATCTCGGATTGTAACATCAAAAGCGAAAAATGAGACACGCTGACGAAAGTTGCGTGCCGTTTCTGAATAAAGATAAATATGGACGAAAGAGCATTTGAGATAGCTTGAGCATAAAATGGCGAAACAAGTCTGTTTTACCGGGAGGGTCCCGATTGCCTACAGTATCGATTGCTGACATTCAACTTATCCACATTTCATTTGCACACAAAAATTATTGCCTACAGAACAATTACCTACAAATTGTATTACGCACAAATAAAAAATTAAAAGCCGAACGCTCGTTTGCACACACGACACTTGCGCACAAATCACATTGCACACATAATATTATTGCCTACAGTATGATTGCCTATATGCTCTATTGCGCACAAGTAAAAATTAAGAGACGAATGTACGTTTGCGCACAAAAATTATTGCCTACAATAAGATTGCTTACAAGTTCTATTGTGCACAAATAAAAAATTAAGAGACGGACGTACGTTTGCACACACCAAACTATTGCGCACAAGCCATATTGCGCACATAATATTATTGCCTACAGTACGTTTCCCAACAAGCTCTATTGCGCACAAATAAAAATTAAGAGACAAACGTACGTTTGCACACAAAAGTAATTGCCTACAAGTTCTATTACGCACAAATAAAAAATTAAAAGCCGAACGCTCATTTGCACACATAATA
>NW_022639659.1:392789-404662 GCF_010583005.1 Odontomachus brunneus | reverse complement strand
TAAAAATTAAGAGACGAATGCACGTTTGCGCACAAAAATTATTGCCTACAATAAGATTGCTTACAAGTTCTATTGTGCACAAATAAAAAATTAAGAGATGGACGTACGTTTGCACACACCAAACTATTGCGTACAAGCCATATTGCGCACATAATATTATTATTGTACCTACAGTACGTTTGCCAACAAGTTCTATCGCGCACAAATAAAAATTAAGAGACAAACGTTTGCACACAAAAATAATTGCCTACAGTACGATTGCCTACAAGCTCTATTGCGCATAAATAAAAATTAAGAGACAAACGTTTGCACACAAAAATAATTGCCTACAGTACGATTGCCTACAAGCTCTATTGCGCATAAATAAAAATTAAGAGAAGAACGTACGTTTAAAAAATTGGTAATTATCCAGTTATACTGTCTATCTCTAGCTATGTAACTGGGGGGCTTCGTCCTCCAGACTCCCCGTATCACGGTGGAGTGGGAGCTACAGTCTTTTGTGAGAAATTCACTCTTTAGCTTAAGCACAAGAGACTATAGCCCCCACCTCCTGTGATACGGAGGCTCTGAGGGGCGAAGCCCCCTAGTCACATAGCTAGAGATAGATGGTATGACAATGCATCGATTGAGCCTATATTCATCGAAATCGGAGGTGTTGCCGCTAAACTAAATAATTACTATATTATGTGTGCAAACGAGCGTTCGGCTTTTAATTTTTTATTTGTGCGTAATAGAGCTTGTAGGCAATCGTACTGTAGGCAATTATTTTTATGTGCAAACGTACGTTTATTTCTTAATTTTTTATTTGTGCGTAATAGAGCTTGTAGGCAATCGTACTGTAGGCAATTATTTTTATGTGCAAACGTACGTTTATTTCTTAATTTTTTATTTGTGCGTAATAGAGCTTGTAGGCAATCGTACTGTAGGCAATTATTTTTATGTGCAAACGTACGTTTATTTCTTAATTTTTTATTTGTGCGTAATAGAGCTTGTAGGCAATCGTACTGTAGGCAATTATTTTTATGTGCAAACGTACGTTTATTTCTTAATTTTTTATTTGTGCACAATAGAACTTGTAAGCAATCTTACTGTAGGCAATAATTTTTGTGCGCAAACGTGCATTCGTCTCTTAATTTTTATTTATGCGCAATAGAGCATATAGGCAATCATACTGTAGGCAATAATATTATGTGTGCAATGTGATTTGTGCGCAAGTGTCGTGTGTGCAAACGAGCGTTCGGCTTTTAATTTTTTATTTGTGTGTAATACAACTTGTAGGTAATTGTTCTGTAGGTAATAATTTTTGTGTGCAAATGAAATATGGATAAGTTTAATGTCAGCAATCGATACTGTAGGCAATTAATTTGTAGGCAAACGGGATCCTCCCGTTTTACCTGTATATTTTATTTCACCATTTATTATACTATTTTTTATTGTAAGGGAAAAGTATTTTCGGACAATTTTACAAGTATGCTCAAATAGTTTCAAATGTTCTTTGGTTCATATTTATTTTTATTTAGAAATGGCACGTAACTTTCGTCAGCGTATCATTCTTCGCTTTTGACATCACAAATTCAATATGACGATGGTGTAGGGTACAAGGAACCTTAATGCCAATATTCTTTAACTTCTTGCAGATTTTATAATTAGTTTTTCACTATTTTTATATTAAACAATATATACTGTACAATATATATATGTGTGCACACATATACATACGAAATGTCTGACAATTAATAACAACAGTCGTGTGCAGATAGAGCCAATCAAACTAAATAGGAAAATCCTCTATTATTTTGTAAATTTTATTAGAGTTATTAAGGAATAAATTAAATAATATTAGCAAATAAGTGTACGATATGAACAATGTAACAAATCAAAATCTCATCCAAGATGACTCGAATCTATTAATAACCGGAAATCGATGAATGGTTTATAGTGTTGGGCAATGGAAGTATGTAGTTAATATCACTGTCTGCCATTGGTAGAAGATTGTTAAAAAATTTAAATCATTTTGGATGAAACTTTGAATATATTGTAAAATGCACTTTAATACTGAAATTCTATAGTATATGTAACTTGAACTATAAGGTTTATTGGCGTTGCTTGCATTTTTTACACTTTCATATTTAACGCCCATTGTACACAGAATCTCTTTAAAAAAAAGTTCTTATTGGATTTCGCTTGTCGCATCTGGTATGCAACGGGCATTATGTACAAAAGTATTCAAAGCAATGCAAGCAAAACTCCTCAATTATTAATTGCAATTTTTAGTACTGTTAGTACTTTTAGAACGTAATTCCTGTATACGGAACTCGACCTACTTCCCATGCATTAACACATGCATTCTCTTTGCTAATAGTATTTTATTAATTTCTTAACTACTGCAAAATGTGATAGAGTTTTCTATTCAGTTCGATACAATCTAAACTACCTGTGTACAAATATTGTGTTATTAATTGCCAGTGTGCGAGTATGTGTGTGTGCGTGCGCACGTGCGTGCGTGCGTGCGTGCGTGCGTGCGTGCGTGCGTGCGTGCGTGCGTGCGTGCGTGCGTGCGTGCGTGCGTGCGTGCGTGTAGGCGCGAGCGCGCGTGTGTGTTATATAATACAAATGTACGTACTTCATGCCTTATATTAATACATTCATATTATTTCTTTATTATGTTTAACAATATTATCTTCAAACATATTAATATCTTTAAAATATTCCCTATACCTTTTATTATGTAAAATATATAAATAACTGTGGTTTTAAAACACTCTAGTGCAGACATATGTATTGCTTTTTTATACGATATAAAATGTTATAAAATCATAATATATACTTTGTAAAAATACGTATATATTTTCCTTGTTTAAGACACGAGATATTACATTATATATACATCATCGTATAATTTTGTAATCATTTGTGATTGACTTTATATTTCTCAATATGAACAATTTTTTAGGCTTCTATAGATCTATTTTGTAATTTTTAATGACAGTATTGTTATCGTTACGTTATTATTATGTAGATGTAATATATGATAGAAAAGCTGCGCAACGATAATGTACGCAAACAATGTCTTAAAAATGATATTTTAAAGGCGTCTTAAAAAATTGTCAGAAGGTATCTTTATGATGTCTTTATGACGTTCTGATTTAAGACATCTTTAAGGCTTTGCTATTTCGCCGCAAAAAGTCTGAATTGACGGTGGCGGCTAGCAATGTCGAGAACACGAAATAACCGTGTCAGCGTAGCTGATTGGAACACTCAACTAGGCTCACACTAGGCCTCTCTTGACACCTCGGGAAATTACTTGTGTTTTATCGCGTTATTTTTCAGTTTCTCCGTGAAGTGTGTATATTATGATCCTTACAGTCGTAAAATATACAGCAAACTCAGTGATCCTGGTGATACATTGTAAAAATCGAGAAATTAAATGTGTTTATACAGGTTGGTAGCTGTCAAACCACCGTGACAGCCGAAAAATGTAGCATTTCAGGAATTATTTTACGATGCTACGTGATATCAGCCAGATATCAATATTTGTTGTACTTTTTATAGGTTTCAGGATTAGGAAAATATTTCCAGCAAATACAATAATGACAGTTACATCGTTGTAATATAACAGAATGTAACGTGCAATATAACATGTTTGTTACGAGTAACATATACGTTAGTTATAATTTCCCACTCATACGAAGTTGCCGTTATAGAATAGAAATATAACCTGTTACTAAAATGTTATATAGCTGTTATATATATTGCTAAAATATTATATAACTGCAATATAAATTATTATTTTCCAGCAATTATAGGCATTTAATTGTATACAAAGATTACAAGCTATCACTCAAATATCAATTAATTTGTAAAAGTATGCTTTTAAAAATATTATAATTATATATTTTATATCAAAAATATTTTTAGTAGATAAATATTTTTAAAGATAATAGCGTAAAAGTATCTTGCCATTCTAAATTAATTAGCTTCCAAATAACACAAGATATTCCAGAATCATCCTAGAGTCATTCTAGGCGTCTGGTGTTTATCCTCAAACATTTTATGCTATTAGAGTTATTTTTATTTATTTATTTTCATCTCTCTATATATATTTGAATGGAAGGGATTACTATTGTAACAGTAATTTTCACTGATCAAAAAGTGTATTATAAAAGTAGACTCCATAGTACAAATTGTCCCGTTTTGTGATCATCGTTCTTATATATTAATAATAATATAATAATAATAATATAATAATCTTAATTATATAATAATCTTAATTATATAATAATAAATTAATATCATATTTTACATATGAAAAAGACGCGAGAAAACGAAAGCCATCTAGCGAATGATCCGATACCTAGATATAAGAATGCTATATAACATAGATTTAATGCGAATAAACGCTTGTTATATAATCTGTTTATTTTAGTTATGTTGGTGTTAATACCCCAGTAAATACAGAACATAACTGCGATATAACATGTACACATGAGTAACATGTAATATAACTATAATATTGAGGTTATTTAATTTCCATTATAACTGCAATATGACTATGTTATAAAACTGTTATGTTATTATGTTATTTACTGGTTAAGTTACACCAACAATATTACAGTAACATAACTTTAATATAACATGTTATATAAGAAGTTTAATGTTTGCATTACCTTTTAGTTATGCAATATTTTTATACACAAATGTAAAATTATATTTTAGGTGTTTCTCGTATATAAAATGTGATATTTTAATATATGCAAAGATTATTATCACGATATTGTAAAACTAGAATTCTTACAAAAAGAGTCTAATCATAACTTTATCAAAATATTGTAAGAGAGAAAGAAGGAATATTCTCTCTCTTTTGCGAACACGTTGTAGGTTAAAATTTGATTACTCATACAACATTGTATCAATATTAATCGCATTGTGATTGTTGTTATGTCGTCTCAAATATTTACCAACAAATGTCATAACATTTTTTTGAACAATATAAGAGTATATTGTATTGTAAATATCATCTACTAAGATATCATTACAGCGCATCGGCATTCACCAGTTCTCGTACAATCGTTGAAGTTAAGCACTGAACAATATGATGTAAAAATGGGTGACAGCTTGACACAGGATCGAAACCACCCGAGTTTCATGAATAAGTGAAATGCCAGTTTTTTTTTTATTATTTAAAATAATCATACATTATCACTTATCTGAACTATACTAATGAATAAATCGTTAAAATTCAACAAAAAATATGTGTTTGCTGGGACATTACTTAGTTATTTTGCAGTTATATAACATTAATTGATGTTCCTATATAACCATAATATAACATAATATATTACATGTTACATCTATGAGTGGGAAATAATAACATGACAATCAATACCATATCAATAACATCAATTTTCATGTAATATTATCTGTTATGATCATTTCTATTGCAGTTATATAACATTGATATAACTGTGTTTGCTAGGACAATTATAACCTGTAAATAACAGAATTATAACAGTTTTAAAACACAGTTAGATTGCAGTTATAAAAGATAATTATGTAACTTTAACATCAATAACGTATAACATCTGTTATATTATGTGTTACTTTTATGTTATACAATAATTATATTCTGTGTTTGCTAGGTTTATATAGTTCTTCAGGGAAAAGTAAAAAATAAAGCAATAAAATGCAAGGAATTTTCGGTATGTCATTTCTTCTCACTTCTGACGTCATTAAACCAATATGGCCGCCAGAAATAGCAGAGCTTTAAGGTGCCTTTTCATGCTGACTCTCGACGCTCAATTTTGGCTGCGTTCCGAAATGCACTGCCAGTACTATCAATCTATAGTTTATGTTACGTATGTATAGAATTTCAGTACTGACAATCAATTTCGGAACGGTCTTTAGCGTCAAAACAGGTCACATGATTGACATGGGTGTATATCAGTTGGACACGGGGCAATTGGACACAGTCCAATCACAAGTCGCTGTTCCAAGGGACCTTACAAATGTCTCTAATCACACGGTGTTGTGATTGGCTGTGTCCAAATGCACCGTGTTCAAGTGCACCGCTCCCATTGACACCGCCGCTGGATAGCAAGAAATGCATAAAAAGCATTATAACAGCGCATTATAACAGCGTCGAGTTATTAACATTATCCCTGGTCTACATTCAATGGCTGCGTTCAGAAAACATAGCTGATCAGTGAGCGGTCAGTGATTATTAGTCCTTACTGTTAGATCCCTAACTTTAGACAAATTACGTTGACTAATTACTTTTGACTATATAACCATGGACTGCTAACGGCGATTCTAAGCGTCTGTCAACATCTGTAGCACAGCCAGGACCAAACAACGGCAAAAGAAGGAACTCAGTAGAGCAAAACAGAGTTAGCAACGTAAACGCTTCTAATATCCGCGTATCACATAGTGATACGTATTAGAAAGACGTAATAGTACAGTAGAATTAATAAAAAGAATTAGACTTTCTTGAAAATCACAAATATTTATAACAAAATTAATTATAGAAAATTATGTTAAAATTATTATGAATTATGAGGGAGAATTAATGAGCCAAAAATGTCAATATATCAGACATAAATTGCCAAAAATCATTTTATTTCAAGAATAACAATATACCGTCATTTAGGATAACTTTTATGTTGCTGATATGAAAGTTCTATCTCTATTCGTTTAATGATGCCACATGTTTTTGTAAGCCATTTCAAATTAACAAAGTTACCCCAGTGTTCCAAGTTACCTCAAATGACGGTATTTTAAATAATGTTTTAAAAAATGTTGAACGTTCTTTTTATAATATTACATATATATTATGTAAACATTCTTAATATATAGACTTCCGTTTTCGGTCGCAAGGAGGAAAAACGAGTGAATAGAAAGTGAGAAAGTGTGAACGAGCTTGGAGAGGGCAGGAAAGGGGAGAGAGTGGGAGAAGTTAGGGAGGAAGAGTGATGGCGCTATGGAGGGCATAGGGTGGAAGGGAGGGAGAAGGGAAGAGGGATTAAGGATATAGAGAGAAGGGAAGTTGGGAGATAGAAAGTAAGGTTAGGACAGAGAAGAGAAATATAAATAGGAAGGGGACGGGTGGCGACGTAAGGGTCGGGTAAGTCGGGAAAGAAAGGCAGGCTAGGCAACGATAAGGAAAAAAAGGAACAGAAGAGATAATAGTGAGGAGAGAATAGAAGGTCGAGGCATATAGAGATAGAGAGTCGGGGAACGAAAGGGCAAATAAGGAGGAAGAAAGGGAGGAGACAGAGGAGATGGCACATAAGGGGAGTAGAGAGAGAGAGGCGGAAGTATGGGAAGGATAGAGGAGATATGGAAAAGGAAAAGAGAGAAGGCGGAAGAGGGGAAGGAGGAGGAAGAAGGGAAAGAAGAGGATATATTTAGGAAAAACAAAAAGATAGGAAGATTGCCGAAGAAAGAGAGGAAAGAGGAAGAAAAGGAGATAGAAAATAAGTATGGAGAATTGAGAGAAGTAATTAAAGAAGAGGTAAAGAAAGGGGTGATGGAGGGAATGAGGATGGTGAAAGAGGAGATATGGGAAAGAATGAAAGAGGAAATAAAGAAAGAGATGGAGGGAATGAAGAGAGAATGGGAGAGGAGAGAAGAGAGATGGGAAAAGGAAAAGGAGGAAATGGAGGAAAAGGTAAGGGAAATGGAAGGAGAAAGGGAAAAGAGAGAAAGAAAGGACATGGAAAGGAGGAGAGAGAGGAATTGAAAGAGAGGACACTGGGAGAAAAGGTGAAGAATATGGAACGGAGATGAGAAAGGAAAGAAAGGAGGAGAAATATAATAATAAAAGATATGAAAGGGAAAAGGGATTTAGGGGAAGAGGTGAGAGAACTGATGAAAGGAATGAAGGTACGGGAGATAGAAATAGAAAGTATAAGAAGAATAGGAAGAGGGAAAGAAGGAGAGAGAAGAATGGTAATGGTAAGGATAGGAGAGATGGAACAGAA
The DNA here is from genome assembly GCF_010583005.1 of Odontomachus brunneus. NCBI lineage: Eukaryota > Metazoa > Arthropoda > Insecta > Hymenoptera > Formicidae > Odontomachus > Odontomachus brunneus. The sequence continues at coordinate 396,683 of NW_022639659.1, read as the reverse complement.
AGGAAGGTGATAGAGGCAAAGAAAATGCTGAAGGGGAAAAGGGTGAGAATAGAGGATGACCTCACATGGAGGAAGAGGAAAATGCAATGGAGCTTGGGGAAGATAAAAAGGAAGGATTAGGAGAAAGGAAAAAGGATATGGGTGAAATAGGAAGAATACAGATAGAGGGGAAATGGTGGAGATGGGATGAAGAAAGAGAGGAGTTAAGAGATGAAAGGAGAGAGAGAAAAAAGGAAGGAGAAGGAGTAAAGTAGGGGAGAGAGAAGAATTAAAAGAGGAAAGGAGGCAGGGGGAATAGACGAGGAGGGACAAGGGAGGAAGGAGAGAGTGGAAGGGGGGATAGAGGAGAAGAGAGAAAAGAGGAAGTGTGGAAGATAGGTTTTTGGAACGTAGCAGGACTAAGTAACAAAGACGAAGAGTTTTGGAAGGGGTTGGAGGAATGGGATGTGATAATACTAAATGAGACCTGAGTGGAGGAAAAGATGGGGAAGGATGAAAAGGAAATTACCGGAAGATTTTGAATGGGGGATACAAGAGGCAACAAAGAGAAATAGGAAGCGAAAAGCAAGTGGGGGGATGTGGCAATAAGGAAAGAATGGAGGATGGAAGGGAAAAAGATAGAGACAGAGAGGGAAGGAATGATAGTGAGTAAGGTGGAAATTAAGGGGGAAGAGTGGAGTATAGTAGGAATATATACAGGGTGTCTCACACTCTTCTCCGGGCATTTTATGGGGACGTAGAACAGGTTGAGGTGAACATAAAAGTCTTATACGGTTTTGCGATATTCGCAATAATTATCGAGGTATTGTAGAAAATTTGTGAATGATCATGCAGGATATGGTAAATAAGTTATAATAGCGACGACTGCCGTCGTGTACTTATACTTTAGGTCAAATTGAACAAAAAAGTCCTACCATTTTGCAAATAATCACATCGATTTTTAATTATTAATTAAAGAAGATTATTGCACGATTTTGCGTGATAATGCACTTATCTTCTTTAATTAATAATTAAAAATCTATGTGATTATTTGCAAAATGATAGAGGACTTTTTTGTTCAATTTAACCTAAAGTATAAGTACACGACGGCAGTCATTGCTATTATAACTCATTTACCATATCCTGCATGATTATTCACAAATTTTCTACAATTAATATCTCGATAATTATTGCGAATATCGCAAAACGGTATAGTACTTTTATGTTTACCTCAACCTGTTCTACGTCCCCAAAAAATTCCCGAAAGAGAGTGTGAGACACCCTGTATAAACAAGGATATGGAAGAAAAGTTAGAGAGCATAGGCAGATGGATAGGAGAGGAGGAGAAATGTAGAAGGATACTAATCGGAGGAGATTTTACTGCGAAAACGGGAATGAAGGGGGAAGGATGGAAAAGGAGGAAGGAGAAGGGAGAGAAAGAAAAAGGAGATTAAAAGATGAGAGGATTAATAAAGAGAGGAAGAGGTTGATTGACTTTATAGAGGAAAGAGAATGGGGGATTATAAATGAATGCGCAAGGGAGGATGAGAAAGGAGAGAGGACATTTACAGGGGGGAAGCAGGTACAGTAATTGATTATGTAATATGAGATAAAGAGGTGAGAGAGAAAATTGTGAGGATAGAAATAGAAGAGAACGGACTCAGACCATCATCCAGTAATGGTATGGATAGAGGGAGGGGAGAAAGAGAGGAGGAGAAAAAAAGAGAGGAAGAAGAGTGAGGAGAGAAGTGTGGAATGAGAAAGGCAGGAAGAAGTTTGAAGAAAAGCTAATAGAAATAAGATGGAATGGAGATAATGTGCAGGAAGAATTGAAAGAGAAAGGGAAAAGGATAAGAAAGGTATTGAAGGAAGTAGAGGAGGAAGAAGGGAAGGAAGGAAAAAGACAAAGGGGATGGTGGGAAGGGGATGACGAGTGTGTAGAAAAGAAAAAAGGGTAAGAAAGGAATTGAGGAAATGGAGAAGGGAGGGAGGAAACGGAGAGGAATATAGAAAGGAAAAAATATAATATAGAGGACTATGCGAGAGGATGAAAAAGGAAGAGAACGAGCGATGGGAGAAAATGGTAGAAGAAGCGAGGACGGAGCGGAGAGTATGGGAGATAATGAATATAGATAGGAGGAAGTGGAGGGGGGTGAATAAGGATATAAAGATGGAGAAATGGCAGGAGTACTTTATGAGGATGCTAGAAGGGGTAGAGGGGTAGAGAGAAGAGTGGTTAATGGGAATGAGAGGAGGAGAGAAGAAGATAGAGAGGAGGAGATTGGGAAGGAAAAAGTGAGGGAAATGTTGAGGAAGCTGAAGGAGGGGAAAGCAATGGGAAAGGATGAGATACCGAATGAGGTGTGAAAATGGAAGCGGTGCACTTGGACACGGTGCATTTGGACACAACCAATCACAGTACCGTGTGATTAGAGACATTTGTAGGGTCCCTTGGAACAGCAACTTGTGATTAGACTGTGTCCAATTGCCCCGTGTCCAACTGATATACACCCGTGAAAATGGGGGGAGGAGGGGTAGAACAATGGATTTGGAAATTATGTAATGAAGTCTGGAGAGGCGAGGAGTGGCCAAAGGAATGGAAGGAGGATATAATAGTACCGATAAGGAGAAAGGGGAAGGGGAAGGTGGTGGAGGAATACAGAGGGGTGACACTAATGCCGGCGGCATATAAGATATATGCGATGGTTTTAGCGGAGAGGTTAAAGAAAGAAATAGAGGAGAAAAAATTAGTACCGCAGAATCATACGGGATTTAGGAAAGCGATGGGAACAATAGACAATATATATATAATAAACTATATAGCAAACAGGCGACTGGAGAGGAAGGGGGGGGGGGATGGCGGATTGTGATGTATGTAGAATGTTTGTAGATTTAAAGGCGGCTTTTGATTCGGTGGACAGAAAGATATTAATGAAGGAAATGAGAAGGAGATGTGAGGGAAGGATTGGTGAGTAGAATAGAGGAAATATACAAGGAAACGAAAAATAGAGTAAGGATAGGAGGGGAAACGGAAGAAGCATTTTGGACGGCAAAGGGAAAGTGGGCTCAACGGACACCCCTGTGTCCTACTGCTATTTATTATATTAATCGCAGATTTGGAGGAGGAGATGGGGGGAGGGGAGTGAGGATAGGAGGAGAGAGGTTAAGGACTAGCGTATGCAGACGACATAGCAGTATTGGCAGAGGAGGAGGAGGAGATGAGGAATATGATGGAGAGATTGGAGAGGTATATGAGAGGGAAGAGGCTGGAAGTGAATGTTGAAAAGACAAAAATCATGAAGTTCAGAAGAGGAGGAGGGAGGGAGAGGAGGAGGGATTGGAGGTGGGGAGGGAAAAGGATAGAGGAAGTGAAGGAAATGGAATATCTAGGATACAGGTTGCAAAGAAATGGAGGGCAAGAGAGACAGATAGAAATGAAAGTGAAGAAGGCAGCAGCGGTGATGGGGAAAGTGTGGGGATTGGAAAGAGAAGGTTTGGGAAGGACTAGAAGAGGAGAATATGGTTATTCAATACATTGATATGGACGGTAGTAGGGTATGGAGTGGAGATATGGGGATGGAAGGAGAGGGAAAGGATAGAAAGATTACAGGAAAGATACGTGAGGTGAATAATGGGAGTTGGAAGAGAAACACCGGGATACATGTTGAGGGAATAAACAGGGAAGGAGAAATTAAGGAGCAGGGCGGGAGTGAGAGCGCTGAATTACGAGAGAAAATTGGAAGAGAGGAAAGGGAACAGACGAGAAAATGTATGAGAGAGGAAAAAGGGAGAGGGGGAGCGATGACGAGATGGGAGAGAGAGAGAGAGAGAGGGGGGGGAAGATTTCTGAGCAGAATAAGAATGGAAGAAGAAAAAGTGTTGGGGGAGAGAGAGAGAGGATAGAGACAGAAGGGA
>NW_022639659.1:386493-386557 GCF_010583005.1 Odontomachus brunneus | reverse complement strand
TCGTATATGGATATACCATATGTACACAATATAAAGTGTCTCTCAATCAAAGTGACAGTGACGC
>NW_022639659.1:385743-386483 GCF_010583005.1 Odontomachus brunneus | reverse complement strand
AATTGCTTGTCTATTCACTTGGACACAGAAGGGTGCGCACTGTTCACTTGGACACCGTTCATTTGGACACTGTTCACTTGGACACCGTTCAATTTAACACCGTTCATTTGGACACCGATCATTTGGACAGGGAGCTGTGCACTTGGACACAGTACAATTGGACACGTTGCAAATGGACACGGCATTTGACGCACAGTTCAATTGGGCACGGTGCGTTTGGACACGAAAGAAAATGCACGTCGTTCAGTTACACACCGTTCATTTGGACACCGTTCAGTTGGACACCGTTTACTTGGACACAGTTCAGTTGGACACCGCTCAAGTGCCCACTGTTCACTTGGATACAGAAGGATGCTCACTGTTCACTTGGACACCGTTCACTTGGACGGGAGCGGTGCACTTGGACACGGTGCATTTGGACACAGCCAATCACAGCACCGTGTGATTAGAGACATTTGTAGGGTCCCTTGGAACAGCGACTTGTGATTGGACTGTGTCCAATTGCCCCGTGTTCAACTGATATACACTCCACTTGGACATCGTCCAGTTGCTGTTCATTTGGACACAGAATGATGTGCACCGTTTATTTTATCATCATTTAATTAGGTATCGTTTGTTTATGCAATGGATATGCAACTGATGAGAAATAAAAAATAGTTTTGTAGAAAATATTTGTGTTTTTATTTCGTTTTTATCACATCCAACCACAACGCCATATGCCTAGAGATATTCTAGAGACT
>NW_022639659.1:384829-385584 GCF_010583005.1 Odontomachus brunneus | reverse complement strand
TGACAAAATCGTCGCTCTCTACTGTGAAGCGAGATATTAATAGACAAATTTGAGGGCGTGTTAGGATAGAAAAATCTATCATATCATTTATCTCTAGTTATGTAACTGGGGGGCTTCGTCTCCCAGACCCCCTTATCACGGAGAGTGGGGGCTATAGTCTCTTGTGCTTAAGCTAAAAAGTGAATTTCTCACAAAAGACTACAGCTCCCACCCCCCATGATAGGGGGTCTGGGGGGCGAAGCCCGCCAGTTACATAGCTAGAAATAGATGATATAACAGATTTTCTAACCTAATACGCCCTCAACTTTGTCTGTTAATATCTCCCTTCGCAAAAAAAAGAGCGACGATTTTGTCAGAGGAAAAAGTTGTTTGGCATGCAAAAACGTGTCGATTGAGTCTATTTTCATCGAAATCGGAGGTGTTGCCGCTAAACTAAATAATTACCAAAACCACAATTTACCCACGCTCTACATCACAAATAGTAGTACGAAAATCGGAGTGAGTCCCAGATGCGCACATTGAAAACGGACACATCCAATCATATGTCGTGGTTTATAGAGTCTCTAGAATATCTCTAGGCATATGGCGTTGTGATTGGTATGTGATAAAAACGAAATAAAAACACAAATATTTTCTACAAAACTACTTTTTATTTCTCATCATCAGTTGCATATCCATTGCATAAACAAACGATACATAATTAAATGATGATAAAATAAACGGTGCACATCATTCTGTGTCCAAATGAACAGCAA
>NW_022639659.1:384419-384629 GCF_010583005.1 Odontomachus brunneus | reverse complement strand
CACGGTGTCCAAGTGAACGGTATACAAATGAACAGCACGCATCGTTCTGTGTCCAAGTGAACAGTGGGCAACTGAACGGTGTCCAAGTGAACGGTGTCCAAGTGAACGATGTCCAAATGAACGGTGTCCAAGTGAACGGTGTCCAAGTGAACAGTGAGCATCCTTCTGTGGCCAAGTGAACAGTGGGCACTTGAACGGTGTCCAACTGAT
>NW_022639659.1:377203-384409 GCF_010583005.1 Odontomachus brunneus | reverse complement strand
TTTTTTGGATTTTTTAATTTTTTTGTTGGATTAATCATTATAACATTTTGTTAAAAATGTAAAAGTAATTATCACTGGTTCACTACATTACATCAATATTCATCGCATATCGAATGTTGCATTGTTTCAATATCTATCAACAAATTATCCAATAAACAACAAGTAAAAATTATATAACTATTATTTGGTATTTGCTAGGTATGTTATAATATACTGTGAACACTATAAGGATACATTATATAAGCATGAATTGTAAGAACATCGTTGGAGTCATCAGAGTCACCGCGTGCGCGCTCGATCCGTCACGTTAAGCAACAGTTTAGTGGGGTCGGGGGATGGATCGGTGTTTTTCTATCACTTGGGATCGGAATTATTGCAGGAGGATTCATGAAAGTTTGGAATGTGTTGACAACCTTCGATATCTAGTAGTTTATGAGACATGGGAAAATTAGGAATATAAGTATATTTCTGTAAACATTATGATTTTGTCATTTTTCACCTTCGCATAATAATTTTCAGTATTTGTTTACTATCAATATTTAACAGTGATTTTATTATCAGTATTCACCAGAAATTAAGTACTGGCCAAAAAATTACTGAATTACTGGTAATATTTAATCACTAATCATTTTTCAGTATTTCTTAGTATGATATTTCTATAAGGGTATATTCAACATTGCAGCAATATCTTGTAATCAATATAGAAAAATCAATATATATTCCATGCAGAAAAAACACCACCCTTATAGAAATATCATACTAAGAATCATTGATAATTATTTATTTTCATTAAAAATACTGGATAATAAGTAATTATCAATGATTCTTAGTATGATATTTTTATAAGGGTATTTTATTGTATGATTAAATCTGCGTAATAAAACTTACGCAACTATTTCAAGAATAAGGGTTCTGCGCTTTTTTCTTCAACGTCTTGTCAACGTTTTTTCAACGTTCTGTGCTGTATGGGATCTCTTATCCGCAAATGAGACTGATATAACCCGCACGCGTGAGTCGCACGCGTGCGAGCAATATGAATCTCATTTGAGGGCAAATCCGTCTAATGATTTTATATCTACAATACAATTTTAAATATAAAAATGTTACTATTAAAATAACTAAGTACTATTAAAAATAATTAAATATAAATATAAAAGAATTACTATTTATTATTGAAATTGATTATAGGTTTGTTCGCGTCGCATTCTCCTACTCGCAGCGTCCTACCCGCTTCAACGCATTTTGATTGGTCCGCGTGGTGACGTGGACCAATCAGAGTGTGTTGGAGCGAGTAAGAGCACGTTGAGGTATGCGATGTGAAACAAACCTTATGTGAAATTAATACATATGTTTTTTGGTTTTGCACTAACAATAATAATCACGTGCATGCAGTTCAGTATACAGGATGTCTTAAAAATATGGGAACCATTGAATATCTTTTTATAATGAGGTTTTTCGATAAAACTTTCAAAACAAAAGTTGTAGGATTTCAAAAGCTGAATCTGATGGTGACCTTAAAATTGACCTTAAGTTTGACTTTGAAGGTCATTTTAAGGTCAAAGGGAGCATTTTCTAAAAAAATGTTTCAGACAAAAGCTTCTCAGTTTTTGGCTTAGATTCTAAATCCGTCATGAAAATATGCATGTTCTATTTGAAGAAATAAAATTGACTTTGAAATGGCTTTCAAGGTTAAACTTAAGGTCAATTTTAAGGTCATCATCAGATTCAGCTTTTGAAATCCTACAACTTTTGTTTTGAAAGTTTTATCGAAAAACTTCACTATAAAAAGATATTTAGGGGTTCCCATATTTTTAAGATACTCTGTATATTAACTCAAGGAGTTCACGTCGTGATTGTACAATGCAATTCATTGCGCTCGCACGTATGTCCCCATCATGTCGTGCGAGCAGCGTGATGGTAGCACCGTGTGCGCATGGCATGATACTTACGGCGTCGTTGTACATTGCGCTCGCACGCATGTCCCCATACGTCGTGCGAGCAGCGTGATAGCACTATACGGACACGGTGTGAGACGTACGCGTGAGGACAATATGAGCTCGCACGAATTGTTATCTGGATAGTAATAACGTAATTATTTCGGTGCTTTCTTCAATTAGCACGAAAAATTCTTGAAGATTTTCCATTTTTGTTTAATATTCTGCTAGAAATACCAAATCGAGTAGGTCGAGGCATCAATTGCATCAACTGCTTCGAGAAGTATTTGTTTGCTGTGGTTTGACAGAAATCTAGGAAATCTTGTGCGCTTTCGATGCGGATCAATGCGCGCTTTAGTCAAATCGGAATGCTTCTCTATGCAGTTTATGTGCAAGTCTATGTGTTTGATGTACAATTCGGAACGCACCCAAAAGACGCACCCTTGGATTGCGTTCCTTTTGGGCGCTCACGCGCTGTAAGCGCGTAAGCGCCATTCTATCTTTATCTCTATCTCTATCTTATTAGATGCGGAAGAAAGATAGAGTGACGCTTATAAGCGCTTAAAGCGCGTGTGCGCCCAAAAGGAACGCAGCCTTGGTAAGGTTGTAAGCTCCCTATAATCTTATGTTAATGGCTGCATTCAGCAGACTCAACAGTTGCACAACAGTTGAGTAATTTGTCAATGTAATTGGTCTAGATTTAGGGATCTAATAGCAAGAACCAATAATCGTTGATTGCTCACTGAGCGCTTTTTCTACTGAATGCGCCCAATGTTCGGTGCTATGTAGGATGGTACATTTTAATATATTATAAATAATATATATATAATAATATAAAATAAAAGTGAAGAATAATTTATTTTATTATTATTATATAATAAAAGATTGTTCGTTAATATTATCGATAATGGCTTGGTTTACATCGTGCACTTGATAAGCATACTAAATAGTAATTTTCTATTAGATAATCTTAATATCGACGATATATATAAACAACGGCATATTAAGCTGGTATAATACTCATCAACAAAACAATCATATTGTATTGATAGAATGCGTCGCTGTTGATATGCATTGTCGATATTAAGATTATCTAATAGAAAGTTACTATTTAATACGCGTATTAAGTGCACGATGTAAATCAGGCCAATATATTTTTTAATGCTCCTCGAATATTGCAACGTTGCAAAATATTGTAGCTTTTGTTCCATATATATTTATAATATTGCTATATCTTGTAATCAATGTTGAAAAATCAACATAAATTCCATGTAGAAAAAACATCCGCACTTCTATTTTCAATGCTGCAATGTTTCATTAACGTTTTTTCAACGTTCTGTGCTGTATGGAAATTGACAGATGCGATTGGTCAATTCCGGTGGAATAACCAGTCAGTTAAGTTAATCGAAGTTGGTAGAAACGAGCATGAATCAGAAGTTTTGGAAAAGTCTGGAATATATGGGAACGTAGTATAATATACAAATTTTGTTCAAGTGTTAATCGTGTAATAAAAGTATGTATTTAATAATTACGAAATCTGTGTTACGTATGTTTTTTGTGTAATACTGTGTGTGTATGTGTGTGTATTTTATCAGATAAAAATAATTCAGTCACGCACTTCTAAAAATAAACGTGCTGGAGTCAGTTGTAAATGGATTTAATAGCAACTGTACGTAAAGACATTTTTTTATGATAGCATTGTAAATGTAAAAATAAAAAGAAACTTTTGAAGGACGAACTACTGATAGACTTGTGTAGTTATATATTTTTTGGTACTAATACAATTGTAGAAACATATTTTGACTGGTTTATTTTTGGCTAATAAAAGATCTATATTTGATAGCTTATTTGCTTGTTTACTTTGATAGCTTACTTAGTTTAATTTGGTAGCTTATTTAATTGTTTATTTCTTAAATTTATATAAGTAATTATTCAGTTTACACACCACCTCCAATATCGATGAGAAAATACTCTGCACGAAAAAATAAATCGGCACGAAACAACTTTTCTAATCACTATTAAGGTTAGGAAAACTGTCACACCGACGACAAACAGCGACATGTATATGTTTCGTAACTATCCAGATAGAAAAATGTGTTTATTCTGAGCTCATGTTGTACTCATATATCTTCTAAATATGAGGACAAGAGTACACACTGATGCAGGCTCATATGTAGCTCAGATATAGTTCATGTCATGATGTCACAAAAATACCTCATTTAATAATAATAATCAACATCATGTCAAGAACTTTCAACATATCATATACATCATTTGTGCGCATCTCGTACTCATGTTATAAAATCATGTAATGAGTCTTCAAAAAAGTATCAAATTGAAGTCATAGTATAAAGTTACATTGTGATAAAACTTGATTATCACGCATTTCTATCTAGGTGGTTTAGAGTATATAATAAATAAATAATAAATAAATATTAAAGTAATAAAAGTAAAAAGAAGGAAATACTATTAGAAGTTAAATTCTTACTATATATTTTTTAATATGTACAAGAATGCAAAATATACCCACACAGTATAAATGTCCCAAATATGCCATAGGGATATCTTAAAGATATTGCATATCCTAAATATATTTTTAGAATATCCCTGTGATATATTTTGGACACCTTTGCTGTGTGAGTAGTTAATATTTTAACTTGATAACTTTAATAACATAAGTGGTTGACATCATGTGTTGTAATATGGTTCTTAGAGTTGCTAGAAGACAAGTTTTGAAGACCTATAAAGAAAAAATACATTAATTTTTATATAATGTTATATGTTTGAACCTTTATATGTTTAAAACTATTATTATTATAATTACCGATATTATTATTATTATAATTACTGATCAGGTAGCTTATGAAGCTTATATAATAAGTCATCTATAAAGTTTTCAAGTTTCTTTAATGAACGCTTTGATGAGCGTATAAGATGCCTTTATCCATTGCCCTGTCTTCTTGTTGCTTTCAGCAACAGTGAATATGTACTTCAGGATCTCCTTGACAACATACTGACAATGATACATATGAAAAAGTAAAATAACATATAAAAGATGTAATTAAAAAAATGTATAAAATATTTACAAATTGTCGATAAATAATCCATGCTTTCATATTTTTAAAGTATTTATTCTTTTTACTTTTAATTTTTCCTTTTTAAATTTTGTTGACATTCTTTTAGTTTTATTGTAAATATAATTATTTTTACTGCTATTATCCAATGTTCCATTTAATATTCCATTGACATATTTGCACCATTAGTTGCTAAATTGTTGTGCAGTTTCATTTATTAAAGAATCTTGTTGCACAATGTATTAACATTTTTACAAATGCTTCTGAATATAAAACACTCTTCAACTTCTCTTTGACTTTTACTTCATGGCAAAAATTAATTGCAATTTTGCAATTTGTAGTGCGTGTTGTATAATGTTCAAAGTATTTTTATTTTGAAGGCATTGTATACACTGTGTACATTTTATCTCAATTTTATCTATTATAATATCAATTATTTTTTCTGTATCGATAAATGTATCGGAAATTATTGGTAACGGTATTGAAGTTTCTGTACAATCAGTTTCTTCATTTTGTTCCTCACTCAATTTAATACTTGTAGCTATTGAAATAATTCTTCCGAGTGATAATGATTTGCCTTCATAATCTTCTTTGCAATTTGTAGAAATGGAATGCTTTGATGTAAAATTAATTGTTAAAAGTGTTTTAAATGCAGCACAAAATTGGTAAGGAGACGGGTTATTATTTCTATGTCCGTGATCTTGTATTTGATTACAATAATTTTTGATTGGATCTTGATTGATGTATCGTAAATTTAATGAAGAAAAATCATATTTTTAAAGAATATTTCAAAGATATTTGGCTTCCTTTATAGAAATATCATACTAAGAATCATTGATAATTACTTATTATCCAGTATTTTTAATACTGAAAATAAGTAATTATCAATGATTCTTAGTATGATATTTCTATAAGGGTTGAATAGTCCATATCCAATTTACAAGACACTTTGACTTATGCCGAATGAATCTTTGAGTTTTGTTTTCCACAAAGTCCATTTTACGTAGTGTGCGAACAGCGTTTTGCCAAAATGATTAATGATTATTTGATGAAGTAATCATATTGGAATATATTTTAACTTTTTTTCTATTGAAGGAGTCAAATAAATTATTGAAAAATAAAATGACTTCTGACGTTATCACAGTACTAGGTGGATATGGAAAAATACATTTAAATACTTAAACAGTTGTATACGTCAATTTTAATAAACATAATTACCATAATTTTTTAATTATTGCATTTTATCTTTATTTAACGTCAGTATAACGTTCATGAAATTTGCTACTGTGTGGCTCAATACTTGTGTAGAATATCTTACTTTCATCATATATAAACAGTGTGTGATCCAATGAAAACATTTTTATACATAATTATGTAAAATTATGTATAATTTTATATTATTATATATAATTATGTATGAAATATAATTTGTCCATACATGTTAATATATGTTACTTATATATAATCATGTATAATTATCCCACACAGAACAAAACCTCCATTAGACATCCATAGATCATCCATAGCTCCACCAGATATCTATCTCCACAGTGAACAACAAGTGAATCTCTAATAAACACCCACAATTCATCGATGATGGATATCCATATAACATCCATTATGGACGTCCATTGTACATCTACTATGGATGTGCAATAGATTTTCATGTTTAATTTTTTTTAAATTTCAGTACGATCTCTATTACATTATAGCTTTCCAAGTAAAATATAAGAATCAAAATGATATTAATTTGATGTCATTTTGACTAAATATTGAACAAATTTATGTCAAGTATCAGCCAAAAGAATATCAAATTAATATTATTTTTATTTAGGCTATTATATTTTATTTAGGCTATTCCTAACAATATAAAAGATGATTGTAATTAAAATACACATTAAAGAAAGTGAAAACTTATTTATTTTTATTGCAACATCGACATAAAATAGATCCCTCATATCACCAAACATTGCAGTAAGTTTATGGGTAGGTTACAAGCTTACACATTTTAATGAACATGTTACTGTAATCTGCCATTAACCTTACAAAATGAGCTTACATTATAATATTGTCATAAAGTTAATATAATCTTCAATATTTCAGCAAACTTATGTGTAATTATTTCACTTTTTGTGTATCCTGAAAATATTACACAATTGTTTATTAATAATCACTTGATTGTATATACAAATTTTTTT
>NW_022639659.1:372277-377193 GCF_010583005.1 Odontomachus brunneus | reverse complement strand
ACGTTGCAAAATATTGTAGCTTTTGTTCCATATATATTTATAATATTGCTATATCTTGTAATCAATGTTGAAAAATCAACATAAATTCCATGTAGAAAAAACATCCGCACTTCTATTTTCAATGCTGCAATGTTTCATTAACGTTTTTTCAACGTTCTGTGCTGTATGGAAATTGACAGATGCGATTGGTCAATTCCGGTGGAATAACCAGTCAGTTAAGTTAATCGAAGTTGGTAGAAACGAGCATGAATCAGAAGTTTTGGAAAAGTCTGGAATATATGGGAACGTAGTATAATATACAAATTTTGTTCAAGTGTTAATCGTGTAATAAAAGTATGTATTTAATAATTACGAAATCTGTGTTACGTATGTTTTTTGTGTAATACTGTGTGTGTATGTGTGTGTATTTTATCAGATAAAAATAATTCAGTCACGCACTTCTAAAAATAAACGTGCTGGAGTCAGTTGTAAATGGATTTAATAGCAACTGTACGTAAAGACATTTTTTTATGATAGCATTGTAAATGTAAAAATAAAAAGAAACTTTTGAAGGACGAACTACTGATAGACTTGTGTAGTTATATATTTTTTGGTACTAATACAATTGTAGAAACATATTTTGACTGGTTTATTTTTGGCTAATAAAAGATCTATATTTGATAGCTTATTTGCTTGTTTACTTTGATAGCTTACTTAGTTTAATTTGGTAGCTTATTTAATTGTTTATTTCTTAAATTTATATAAGTAATTATTCAGTTTACACACCACCTCCAATATCGATGAGAAAATACTCTGCACGAAAAAATAAATCGGCACGAAACAACTTTTCTAATCACTATTAAGGTTAGGAAAACTGTCACACCGACGACAAACAGCGACATGTATATGTTTCGTAACTATCCAGATAGAAAAATGTGTTTATTCTGAGCTCATGTTGTACTCATATATCTTCTAAATATGAGGACAAGAGTACACACTGATGCAGGCTCATATGTAGCTCAGATATAGTTCATGTCATGATGTCACAAAAATACCTCATTTAATAATAATAATCAACATCATGTCAAGAACTTTCAACATATCATATACATCATTTGTGCGCATCTCGTACTCATGTTATAAAATCATGTAATGAGTCTTCAAAAAAGTATCAAATTGAAGTCATAGTATAAAGTTACATTGTGATAAAACTTGATTATCACGCATTTCTATCTAGGTGGTTTAGAGTATATAATAAATAAATAATAAATAAATATTAAAGTAATAAAAGTAAAAAGAAGGAAATACTATTAGAAGTTAAATTCTTACTATATATTTTTTAATATGTACAAGAATGCAAAATATACCCACACAGTATAAATGTCCCAAATATGCCATAGGGATATCTTAAAGATATTGCATATCCTAAATATATTTTTAGAATATCCCTGTGATATATTTTGGACACCTTTGCTGTGTGAGTAGTTAATATTTTAACTTGATAACTTTAATAACATAAGTGGTTGACATCATGTGTTGTAATATGGTTCTTAGAGTTGCTAGAAGACAAGTTTTGAAGACCTATAAAGAAAAAATACATTAATTTTTATATAATGTTATATGTTTGAACCTTTATATGTTTAAAACTATTATTATTATAATTACCGATATTATTATTATTATAATTACTGATCAGGTAGCTTATGAAGCTTATATAATAAGTCATCTATAAAGTTTTCAAGTTTCTTTAATGAACGCTTTGATGAGCGTATAAGATGCCTTTATCCATTGCCCTGTCTTCTTGTTGCTTTCAGCAACAGTGAATATGTACTTCAGGATCTCCTTGACAACATACTGACAATGATACATATGAAAAAGTAAAATAACATATAAAAGATGTAATTAAAAAAATGTATAAAATATTTACAAATTGTCGATAAATAATCCATGCTTTCATATTTTTAAAGTATTTATTCTTTTTACTTTTAATTTTTCCTTTTTAAATTTTGTTGACATTCTTTTAGTTTTATTGTAAATATAATTATTTTTACTGCTATTATCCAATGTTCCATTTAATATTCCATTGACATATTTGCACCATTAGTTGCTAAATTGTTGTGCAGTTTCATTTATTAAAGAATCTTGTTGCACAATGTATTAACATTTTTACAAATGCTTCTGAATATAAAACACTCTTCAACTTCTCTTTGACTTTTACTTCATGGCAAAAATTAATTGCAATTTTGCAATTTGTAGTGCGTGTTGTATAATGTTCAAAGTATTTTTATTTTGAAGGCATTGTATACACTGTGTACATTTTATCTCAATTTTATCTATTATAATATCAATTATTTTTTCTGTATCGATAAATGTATCGGAAATTATTGGTAACGGTATTGAAGTTTCTGTACAATCAGTTTCTTCATTTTGTTCCTCACTCAATTTAATACTTGTAGCTATTGAAATAATTCTTCCGAGTGATAATGATTTGCCTTCATAATCTTCTTTGCAATTTGTAGAAATGGAATGCTTTGATGTAAAATTAATTGTTAAAAGTGTTTTAAATGCAGCACAAAATTGGTAAGGAGACGGGTTATTATTTCTATGTCCGTGATCTTGTATTTGATTACAATAATTTTTGATTGGATCTTGATTGATGTATCGTAAATTTAATGAAGAAAAATCATATTTTTAAAGAATATTTCAAAGATATTTGGCTTCCTTTATAGAAATATCATACTAAGAATCATTGATAATTACTTATTATCCAGTATTTTTAATACTGAAAATAAGTAATTATCAATGATTCTTAGTATGATATTTCTATAAGGGTTGAATAGTCCATATCCAATTTACAAGACACTTTGACTTATGCCGAATGAATCTTTGAGTTTTGTTTTCCACAAAGTCCATTTTACGTAGTGTGCGAACAGCGTTTTGCCAAAATGATTAATGATTATTTGATGAAGTAATCATATTGGAATATATTTTAACTTTTTTTCTATTGAAGGAGTCAAATAAATTATTGAAAAATAAAATGACTTCTGACGTTATCACAGTACTAGGTGGATATGGAAAAATACATTTAAATACTTAAACAGTTGTATACGTCAATTTTAATAAACATAATTACCATAATTTTTTAATTATTGCATTTTATCTTTATTTAACGTCAGTATAACGTTCATGAAATTTGCTACTGTGTGGCTCAATACTTGTGTAGAATATCTTACTTTCATCATATATAAACAGTGTGTGATCCAATGAAAACATTTTTATACATAATTATGTAAAATTATGTATAATTTTATATTATTATATATAATTATGTATGAAATATAATTTGTCCATACATGTTAATATATGTTACTTATATATAATCATGTATAATTATCCCACACAGAACAAAACCTCCATTAGACATCCATAGATCATCCATAGCTCCACCAGATATCTATCTCCACAGTGAACAACAAGTGAATCTCTAATAAACACCCACAATTCATCGATGATGGATATCCATATAACATCCATTATGGACGTCCATTGTACATCTACTATGGATGTGCAATAGATTTTCATGTTTAATTTTTTTTAAATTTCAGTACGATCTCTATTACATTATAGCTTTCCAAGTAAAATATAAGAATCAAAATGATATTAATTTGATGTCATTTTGACTAAATATTGAACAAATTTATGTCAAGTATCAGCCAAAAGAATATCAAATTAATATTATTTTTATTTAGGCTATTATATTTTATTTAGGCTATTCCTAACAATATAAAAGATGATTGTAATTAAAATACACATTAAAGAAAGTGAAAACTTATTTATTTTTATTGCAACATCGACATAAAATAGATCCCTCATATCACCAAACATTGCAGTAAGTTTATGGGTAGGTTACAAGCTTACACATTTTAATGAACATGTTACTGTAATCTGCCATTAACCTTACAAAATGAGCTTATATTATAATATTGTCATAAAGTTAATATAATCTTCAATATTTCAGCAAACTTATGTGTAATTATTTCACTTTTTGTGTATCCTGAAAATATTACACAATTGTTTATTAATAATCACTTGATTGTATATACAAATTTTTTTATATACACAAAATTTTTTTATTAAGAAAGTAAATATAACTAAATTAAATTAAAATATTATTGATAAAGTTAATTCTAAGTAATATTCACTACATGCTTCAAATGCTTTGAAGAATTGTAGAGACTAATAGTCATCTTTCAGTCAGTGCTCTAAAGCGCTTCTAGTGTCAATATCTATAATAATAGATAAACATATTTTACATAAAAATTTTATGCAT
The DNA here is from genome assembly GCF_010583005.1 of Odontomachus brunneus. NCBI lineage: Eukaryota > Metazoa > Arthropoda > Insecta > Hymenoptera > Formicidae > Odontomachus > Odontomachus brunneus. Next base: position 372,884 of record NW_022639659.1, on the reverse strand, counting down.
ATATCTCTGACTTTTCTTTTATTATATGAAATATTTGGACTAAATAGTTTATTTTTGTTGTTGTACTATAATAATAATATTATAAAAAAATTATAATTACTGTTTCGGCTGCATATGGGGATAATACAAAACACTTAGTATTAGTTGAAAAAGTAGCACAGCTGCCAAGATGATAGACTAGAAACCTAGAAGTATCTGAAGTTCTCGAGTTCGTGTCCTACCAATTATTCCAGTATGGAATAAATTTTCAGATGTAAAAATAGTGAGAAATTAAATAGAAGAGCTAAATTTCACTTAAAATCAACATAAACTAATTATTTGAAGATATATACATTATTTTGTTATTAATTGCTCGTTAATATAATGTTCCGTACAAGATTTCTGTAATGTTAATGGAATGAATATGGACGAATATTTTCATGTTATTGGAAAGTTAATAGCAGGTTTATTAACCTCCGTGTAATGTTACTATTTTAGAAGTTAAGGTTGCTATAACCTTATAGCAATATTAATGTGCTGTGAGGGAACCTTTTAATATTAAGACAATTTTAAAACTAACCGTATATAATAAATTCATATGACTTCTATTAGTCATCTATTTAAGTTC
>NW_022639659.1:367493-372267 GCF_010583005.1 Odontomachus brunneus | reverse complement strand
AAGAGTACACACTGATGCAGGCTCATATGTAGCTCAGATATAGTTCATGTCATGATGTCACAAAAATACCTCATTTAATAATAATAATCAACATCATGTCAAGAACTTTCAACATATCATATACATCATTTGTGCGCATCTCGTACTCATGTTATAAAATCATGTAATGAGTCTTCAAAAAAGTATCAAATTGAAGTCATAGTATAAAGTTACATTGTGATAAAACTTGATTATCACGCATTTCTATCTAGGTGGTTTAGAGTATATAATAAATAAATAATAAATAAATATTAAAGTAATAAAAGTAAAAAGAAGGAAATACTATTAGAAGTTAAATTCTTACTATATATTTTTTAATATGTACAAGAATGCAAAATATACCCACACAGTATAAATGTCCCAAATATGCCATAGGGATATCTTAAAGATATTGCATATCCTAAATATATTTTTAGAATATCCCTGTGATATATTTTGGACACCTTTGCTGTGTGAGTAGTTAATATTTTAACTTGATAACTTTAATAACATAAGTGGTTGACATCATGTGTTGTAATATGGTTCTTAGAGTTGCTAGAAGACAAGTTTTGAAGACCTATAAAGAAAAAATACATTAATTTTTATATAATGTTATATGTTTGAACCTTTATATGTTTAAAACTATTATTATTATAATTACCGATATTATTATTATTATAATTACTGATCAGGTAGCTTATGAAGCTTATATAATAAGTCATCTATAAAGTTTTCAAGTTTCTTTAATGAACGCTTTGATGAGCGTATAAGATGCCTTTATCCATTGCCCTGTCTTCTTGTTGCTTTCAGCAACAGTGAATATGTACTTCAGGATCTCCTTGACAACATACTGACAATGATACATATGAAAAAGTAAAATAACATATAAAAGATGTAATTAAAAAAATGTATAAAATATTTACAAATTGTCGATAAATAATCCATGCTTTCATATTTTTAAAGTATTTATTCTTTTTACTTTTAATTTTTCCTTTTTAAATTTTGTTGACATTCTTTTAGTTTTATTGTAAATATAATTATTTTTACTGCTATTATCCAATGTTCCATTTAATATTCCATTGACATATTTGCACCATTAGTTGCTAAATTGTTGTGCAGTTTCATTTATTAAAGAATCTTGTTGCACAATGTATTAACATTTTTACAAATGCTTCTGAATATAAAACACTCTTCAACTTCTCTTTGACTTTTACTTCATGGCAAAAATTAATTGCAATTTTGCAATTTGTAGTGCGTGTTGTATAATGTTCAAAGTATTTTTATTTTGAAGGCATTGTATACACTGTGTACATTTTATCTCAATTTTATCTATTATAATATCAATTATTTTTTCTGTATCGATAAATGTATCGGAAATTATTGGTAACGGTATTGAAGTTTCTGTACAATCAGTTTCTTCATTTTGTTCCTCACTCAATTTAATACTTGTAGCTATTGAAATAATTCTTCCGAGTGATAATGATTTGCCTTCATAATCTTCTTTGCAATTTGTAGAAATGGAATGCTTTGATGTAAAATTAATTGTTAAAAGTGTTTTAAATGCAGCACAAAATTGGTAAGGAGACGGGTTATTATTTCTATGTCCGTGATCTTGTATTTGATTACAATAATTTTTGATTGGATCTTGATTGATGTATCGTAAATTTAATGAAGAAAAATCATATTTTTAAAGAATATTTCAAAGATATTTGGCTTCCTTTATAGAAATATCATACTAAGAATCATTGATAATTACTTATTATCCAGTATTTTTAATACTGAAAATAAGTAATTATCAATGATTCTTAGTATGATATTTCTATAAGGGTTGAATAGTCCATATCCAATTTACAAGACACTTTGACTTATGCCGAATGAATCTTTGAGTTTTGTTTTCCACAAAGTCCATTTTACGTAGTGTGCGAACAGCGTTTTGCCAAAATGATTAATGATTATTTGATGAAGTAATCATATTGGAATATATTTTAACTTTTTTTCTATTGAAGGAGTCAAATAAATTATTGAAAAATAAAATGACTTCTGACGTTATCACAGTACTAGGTGGATATGGAAAAATACATTTAAATACTTAAACAGTTGTATACGTCAATTTTAATAAACATAATTACCATAATTTTTTAATTATTGCATTTTATCTTTATTTAACGTCAGTATAACGTTCATGAAATTTGCTACTGTGTGGCTCAATACTTGTGTAGAATATCTTACTTTCATCATATATAAACAGTGTGTGATCCAATGAAAACATTTTTATACATAATTATGTAAAATTATGTATAATTTTATATTATTATATATAATTATGTATGAAATATAATTTGTCCATACATGTTAATATATGTTACTTATATATAATCATGTATAATTATCCCACACAGAACAAAACCTCCATTAGACATCCATAGATCATCCATAGCTCCACCAGATATCTATCTCCACAGTGAACAACAAGTGAATCTCTAATAAACACCCACAATTCATCGATGATGGATATCCATATAACATCCATTATGGACGTCCATTGTACATCTACTATGGATGTGCAATAGATTTTCATGTTTAATTTTTTTTAAATTTCAGTACGATCTCTATTACATTATAGCTTTCCAAGTAAAATATAAGAATCAAAATGATATTAATTTGATGTCATTTTGACTAAATATTGAACAAATTTATGTCAAGTATCAGCCAAAAGAATATCAAATTAATATTATTTTTATTTAGGCTATTATATTTTATTTAGGCTATTCCTAACAATATAAAAGATGATTGTAATTAAAATACACATTAAAGAAAGTGAAAACTTATTTATTTTTATTGCAACATCGACATAAAATAGATCCCTCATATCACCAAACATTGCAGTAAGTTTATGGGTAGGTTACAAGCTTACACATTTTAATGAACATGTTACTGTAATCTGCCATTAACCTTACAAAATGAGCTTATATTATAATATTGTCATAAAGTTAATATAATCTTCAATATTTCAGCAAACTTATGTGTAATTATTTCACTTTTTGTGTATCCTGAAAATATTACACAATTGTTTATTAATAATCACTTGATTGTATATACAAATTTTTTTATATACACAAAATTTTTTTATTAAGAAAGTAAATATAACTAAATTAAATTAAAATATTATTGATAAAGTTAATTCTAAGTAATATTCACTACATGCTTCAAATGCTTTGAAGAATTGTAGAGACTAATAGTCATCTTTCAGTCAGTGCTCTAAAGCGCTTCTAGTGTCAATATCTATAATAATAGATAAACATATTTTACATAAAAATTTTATGCATATATCTCTGACTTTTCTTTTATTATATGAAATATTTGGACTAAATAGTTTATTTTTGTTGTTGTACTATAATAATAATATTATAAAAAAATTATAATTACTGTTTCGGCTGCATATGGGGATAATACAAAACACTTAGTATTAGTTGAAAAAGTAGCACAGCTGCCAAGATGATAGACTAGAAACCTAGAAGTATCTGAAGTTCTCGAGTTCGTGTCCTACCAATTATTCCAGTATGGAATAAATTTTCAGATGTAAAAATAGTGAGAAATTAAATAGAAGAGCTAAATTTCACTTAAAATCAACATAAACTAATTATTTGAAGATATATACATTATTTTGTTATTAATTGCTCGTTAATATAATGTTCCGTACAAGATTTCTGTAATGTTAATGGAATGAATATGGACGAATATTTTCATGTTATTGGAAAGTTAATAGCAGGTTTATTAACCTCCGTGTAATGTTACTATTTTAGAAGTTAAGGTTGCTATAACCTTATAGCAATATTAATGTGCTGTGAGGGAACCTTTTAATATTAAGACAATTTTAAAACTAACCGTATATAATAAATTCATATGACTTCTATTAGTCATCTATTTAAGTTCCATAAAAAATCTAAGATTAATCTATATTACGTCTAATGCATATCTATGAAAACGTCTAATAGACATAGAATAGAGGTTTGAAATGCGGAACTGTGGATGTCCAGTAGATGTCTATTGACAGTTTTATGGATCTTTAATAGATGTTACGAATCTTCATCATGGATCTCTCTTGGACGTCCATTAGAGGTTTTGGTTCTGTGTGGAATATATAATTTTACACAATTACGCATACAATTACATGTTACTATACATATAATTATACATAATTATATATAATTGTGTATAATTATATATAATCTTACATAATTATATATAATTGTGTATAATTATATATAATCTTACATAATTATATATAAATATACGTAATTATGTATGGATAAATTTTACATATAACTATGCATGAAAAATCTTTCATCAAGGAATTAGAAATATATTTGAACATGCACGAGTAACAAAACATTATTAAAATATTAGCATTATTTAAACATTTATAAACGAATTGGGGGTCTAGTGGGTTTCTGGGAGGGGGAAGGCGAAGACTCTCGGTTTGATAAAAATAACATTCTAAAGAAAAAAGAAAAATGCATCTTGCATAGTGTGTTAAGCATGTGTTACTTTTGTATGCAATTTACTACTGTGTCCAAAAAGTAAGGTGACATTGCATTTATTTCGAAAATTCTTTATTTATTCTTGCAAATCAATTTCGTCCCCTTCAAAGTAATCCCCCCCTGATATAATACACTTATTCCAACGGATTTTCCAATCTTCGAAACAGTTGTAATAATCGATTTCAGGAATGGCCTTTAGCTCCTTCTTCGCAGCG
>NW_022639659.1:360689-366694 GCF_010583005.1 Odontomachus brunneus | reverse complement strand
AATAAGTAATTATCAATGATTCTTAGTATGATATTTCTATAAGGGTTGAATAGTCCATATCCAATTTACAAGACACTTTGACTTATGCCGAATGAATCTTTGAGTTTTGTTTTCCACAAAGTCCATTTTACGTAGTGTGCGAACAGCGTTTTGCCAAAATGATTAATGATTATTTGATGAAGTAATCATATTGGAATATATTTTAACTTTTTTTCTATTGAAGGAGTCAAATAAATTATTGAAAAATAAAATGACTTCTGACGTTATCACAGTACTAGGTGGATATGGAAAAATACATTTAAATACTTAAACAGTTGTATACGTCAATTTTAATAAACATAATTACCATAATTTTTTAATTATTGCATTTTATCTTTATTTAACGTCAGTATAACGTTCATGAAATTTGCTACTGTGTGGCTCAATACTTGTGTAGAATATCTTACTTTCATCATATATAAACAGTGTGTGATCCAATGAAAACATTTTTATACATAATTATGTAAAATTATGTATAATTTTATATTATTATATATAATTATGTATGAAATATAATTTGTCCATACATGTTAATATATGTTACTTATATATAATCATGTATAATTATCCCACACAGAACAAAACCTCCATTAGACATCCATAGATCATCCATAGCTCCACCAGATATCTATCTCCACAGTGAACAACAAGTGAATCTCTAATAAACACCCACAATTCATCGATGATGGATATCCATATAACATCCATTATGGACGTCCATTGTACATCTACTATGGATGTGCAATAGATTTTCATGTTTAATTTTTTTTAAATTTCAGTACGATCTCTATTACATTATAGCTTTCCAAGTAAAATATAAGAATCAAAATGATATTAATTTGATGTCATTTTGACTAAATATTGAACAAATTTATGTCAAGTATCAGCCAAAAGAATATCAAATTAATATTATTTTTATTTAGGCTATTATATTTTATTTAGGCTATTCCTAACAATATAAAAGATGATTGTAATTAAAATACACATTAAAGAAAGTGAAAACTTATTTATTTTTATTGCAACATCGACATAAAATAGATCCCTCATATCACCAAACATTGCAGTAAGTTTATGGGTAGGTTACAAGCTTACACATTTTAATGAACATGTTACTGTAATCTGCCATTAACCTTACAAAATGAGCTTATATTATAATATTGTCATAAAGTTAATATAATCTTCAATATTTCAGCAAACTTATGTGTAATTATTTCACTTTTTGTGTATCCTGAAAATATTACACAATTGTTTATTAATAATCACTTGATTGTATATACAAATTTTTTTATATACACAAAATTTTTTTATTAAGAAAGTAAATATAACTAAATTAAATTAAAATATTATTGATAAAGTTAATTCTAAGTAATATTCACTACATGCTTCAAATGCTTTGAAGAATTGTAGAGACTAATAGTCATCTTTCAGTCAGTGCTCTAAAGCGCTTCTAGTGTCAATATCTATAATAATAGATAAACATATTTTACATAAAAATTTTATGCATATATCTCTGACTTTTCTTTTATTATATGAAATATTTGGACTAAATAGTTTATTTTTGTTGTTGTACTATAATAATAATATTATAAAAAAATTATAATTACTGTTTCGGCTGCATATGGGGATAATACAAAACACTTAGTATTAGTTGAAAAAGTAGCACAGCTGCCAAGATGATAGACTAGAAACCTAGAAGTATCTGAAGTTCTCGAGTTCGTGTCCTACCAATTATTCCAGTATGGAATAAATTTTCAGATGTAAAAATAGTGAGAAATTAAATAGAAGAGCTAAATTTCACTTAAAATCAACATAAACTAATTATTTGAAGATATATACATTATTTTGTTATTAATTGCTCGTTAATATAATGTTCCGTACAAGATTTCTGTAATGTTAATGGAATGAATATGGACGAATATTTTCATGTTATTGGAAAGTTAATAGCAGGTTTATTAACCTCCGTGTAATGTTACTATTTTAGAAGTTAAGGTTGCTATAACCTTATAGCAATATTAATGTGCTGTGAGGGAACCTTTTAATATTAAGACAATTTTAAAACTAACCGTATATAATAAATTCATATGACTTCTATTAGTCATCTATTTAAGTTCCATAAAAAATCTAAGATTAATCTATATTACGTCTAATGCATATCTATGAAAACGTCTAATAGACATAGAATAGAGGTTTGAAATGCGGAACTGTGGATGTCCAGTAGATGTCTATTGACAGTTTTATGGATCTTTAATAGATGTTACGAATCTTCATCATGGATCTCTCTTGGACGTCCATTAGAGGTTTTGGTTCTGTGTGGAATATATAATTTTACACAATTACGCATACAATTACATGTTACTATACATATAATTATACATAATTATATATAATTGTGTATAATTATATATAATCTTACATAATTATATATAATTGTGTATAATTATATATAATCTTACATAATTATATATAAATATACGTAATTATGTATGGATAAATTTTACATATAACTATGCATGAAAAATCTTTCATCAAGGAATTAGAAATATATTTGAACATGCACGAGTAACAAAACATTATTAAAATATTAGCATTATTTAAACATTTATAAACGAATTGGGGGTCTAGTGGGTTTCTGGGAGGGGGAAGGCGAAGACTCTCGGTTTGATAAAAATAACATTCTAAAGAAAAAAGAAAAATGCATCTTGCATAGTGTGTTAAGCATGTGTTACTTTTGTATGCAATTTACTACTGTGTCCAAAAAGTAAGGTGACATTGCATTTATTTCGAAAATTCTTTATTTATTCTTGCAAATCAATTTCGTCCCCTTCAAAGTAATCCCCCCCTGATATAATACACTTATTCCAACGGATTTTCCAATCTTCGAAACAGTTGTAATAATCGATTTCAGGAATGGCCTTTAGCTCCTTCTTCGCAGCGGCTAACTGTGTGACGATAATGCACCGTCACACACTGCGCTGATTATTCGTGATTTTTTAGCCAAAAACTCGACTAATATCGTTCCACAACCACCGTATTCACCTGATTTGGCTCCATGCGACTTCTGGCTCCGGGGACACCGTTTCGAGTCGATAGAAGAGATTCAAGCCGCTGCGAAGAAGGAGCTAAAGGCCATTCCTGAAATCGATTATTACAACTGTTTCGAAGATTGGAAAATCCGTTGGAATAAGTGTATTATATCAGGGGGGGATTACTTTGAAGGGGACGAAATTGATTTGCAAGAATAAATAAAGAATTTTCGAAATAAATGCAATGTCACCTTACTTTTTGGACACAGTAGTATACGTCCTACCTTGCGTAGGGGTCTTGCTAATCTTTTCAGTATCTATTTTAGTATATAGTAGACTCATACCTAGTCAAAACAAACTAGTCAAATGATGTCAAATAGTCATCAAAGAGTATGAAGTATCAATTGATGAAGAGTATGATGTCAAAAAGAGTAATCAATATGACGGCAGAAATAACTGCAAAACGTCCCATACGTTGATGGTCACTTTAATTATTATTTTGGTGTCATTTTGATGGCCATTTGTGTGGATATCAAAATAAAAATTATCCAATCAACACCACTCAGATAGAAAAATGATGTCATGTTGCGCTCAGTACGCGTTCATATATTGACGTGCATGATTGCAAAAGTGCATACAAATGCGTGTGCATATGCTGCTTATATGTCGTTCATGTGATAATGATCAGAAAAATATCTCATCTAGTAGTATATGATAATAAAACTTGATGAACTAGACATATTCGTATATCATTTGTGTACATCTTGTGATCATGTCATGTTAAGGAGAGAAATACCTTTAGAACCTTCAAAAATTTCAAAACTTTTTCTTTTTATAAGATGTTAATACAATCTCTCAAAAATATGATTCCAAAGTTTTAAAGCGAAATTCGAAGTCCTTCTGTTGTTATAGCCTGTGGATGTGACCCATCCTTGCTCAGCGCCGGAGCGTGCCGCAAGTATAAACGACCGCTCGGAGCGGGGAACCTGCCTTTCATAATCCCCTCTTTTCTAATTCTTGTTAGTTTGGGTAGAATAGATGTTTTGAAAGAAATGTTTATGAAATATTTCAAGTGAAAAGACTATTATACATCGTCCAACTGCCTTTACAAGAGAGGATCGGCGCTAGAATCGCAGTCAATTTAATTCCGATATTTGGTTTGTACGGAACAGTTTTGAAAACTCAAAATGAAGTATCCGAAAGGAAGTAGAGATATGACATTCCGAGCATCGAATCCGCGTAAAAGATGTTTTAGTGGCAATATTGTAGCTGGTGCAAGTGGCAAAAGGCTCAAGCCTATTGGAGCAAATTTGGAATTTTTGGAGCACCTTATACTACTGCACCCAGATATACAGAAGCATATTCTTCCTATCTATGAAGACCTGTCACAAGAAGATCTACTCCAATGATGATTGGGCGGCCATACACAAAATGCTAACAAAAGTTTTAATTCAACTCTTTGGCGCTTCGCTCCAAAACATCGGCATTCTGGGCTGAAAATCATTGAAATGACAACCGACTTGTTTAATAAATGATATGCTTCTATTTTACGAACTACGAGCACCGTAGATATCATCATTGGAAAGCAATGCAAAACGTACACTGACAATATCGACGAGCGTTGAGTGATTTGACAGGAGTGGCGTAGCTCGTTAACGACCAAGGAAACTCATAAAGAGGAATATTTGAAAGAAAATCAGCTTTATGAGGAAGCTGAAGGACTATTGTATGACCCTGGAATTGCAGGCTAACATATTCTCCATTGTAAGTCATTGAAATCATTGAGTTTTCATTTCTCGAAACTTCAAACGCGTTTTTCTCAAAACTGCATTTTCGAAATTGGTATAAGGGATAACTTAAAAATTATTTGATCGATCTCGTTGAAACTTTGCACACATCTAAATAACAATATTATCTTGTCCTTGAACCTATAGGTTTTAAAAAATCATTGAAAAAAATACTTTTTTATTGCAAAATATAACAAAGATTTCGTGTAAAATTTGAACTTATTAAGAAAAAAAAAACGTGCTATTTCTGTAATTTTCAATTTTTTTAATTTTTTTTAGGTTCATATAAATATATAGGTTATACCATATAAATGTTCATGATAAAAAAATTTTTTACGTATTTGTTTCAGATTAATATAGCAGAGGCTAAAGTTTACACCGTTTCACAACTTGTGCCATAACTTTGCCGGAAGATAGTACCATAAATCCGCCATTTTAAAATATTTTGTCAAAACAAAAATACGTTATGATAGTTAAAAGTACTAGTAAATAATCTAAAGTTTAAAAAATGTAAGACAAACCGTCCCTTTAAGAAAAATTCATAAAAGTTACCTCATTTTTACTCACCTAAAGGTATTTCCCCCCTTAACCCGTTTTGCCCCAAAATGACCTAAATTTTATCTTTTCTTCATGGCAATAATTTTGACAGAAAATGTCTATAGATCTTTCCGGCACTCGATACCTTATAGATGTAAGACATGCCCTTTCCGAATTTGAAGTCTATTTTTTGCTATCACGCGCCATTTTTTCAATATGGCGGCTAAAACACCAAAAATTGAAAAAAATAGAATATCGTTTGTTTATATTTCACTTTTCGGCATGATCCTGTTATAGGATCGTGCTAGTTGTCTGGATCGGTTGGTATCATAATGTCTAGCTAAAATATGGTGCTATGCGGATCAAACAATTATTTATTACCCACTTGCATTTGCGTGATCTGAAGTATTAAAATATGATTTAAATAAAATTAAATTGCATTGTATTGCGACATAACCAAAACATTCAAAATGGCGGAGATTTTCAGGTTTCTTTGTAAAATTTTGAGTTTTTATTCGTTTTTGTCACATATCCGATTATTCTGTCACGCTTTTGTTAATTCTGAGACTTACACTTCTGAAAAATAGTGACAGCAGCAAAATATTATAGTTCTTAGATG
>NW_022639659.1:358682-360679 GCF_010583005.1 Odontomachus brunneus | reverse complement strand
TAGGCTATTCCTAACAATATAAAAGATGATTGTAATTAAAATACACATTAAAGAAAGTGAAAACTTATTTATTTTTATTGCAACATCGACATAAAATAGATCCCTCATATCACCAAACATTGCAGTAAGTTTATGGGTAGGTTACAAGCTTACACATTTTAATGAACATGTTACTGTAATCTGCCATTAACCTTACAAAATGAGCTTATATTATAATATTGTCATAAAGTTAATATAATCTTCAATATTTCAGCAAACTTATGTGTAATTATTTCACTTTTTGTGTATCCTGAAAATATTACACAATTGTTTATTAATAATCACTTGATTGTATATACAAATTTTTTTATATACACAAAATTTTTTTATTAAGAAAGTAAATATAACTAAATTAAATTAAAATATTATTGATAAAGTTAATTCTAAGTAATATTCACTACATGCTTCAAATGCTTTGAAGAATTGTAGAGACTAATAGTCATCTTTCAGTCAGTGCTCTAAAGCGCTTCTAGTGTCAATATCTATAATAATAGATAAACATATTTTACATAAAAATTTTATGCATATATCTCTGACTTTTCTTTTATTATATGAAATATTTGGACTAAATAGTTTATTTTTGTTGTTGTACTATAATAATAATATTATAAAAAAATTATAATTACTGTTTCGGCTGCATATGGGGATAATACAAAACACTTAGTATTAGTTGAAAAAGTAGCACAGCTGCCAAGATGATAGACTAGAAACCTAGAAGTATCTGAAGTTCTCGAGTTCGTGTCCTACCAATTATTCCAGTATGGAATAAATTTTCAGATGTAAAAATAGTGAGAAATTAAATAGAAGAGCTAAATTTCACTTAAAATCAACATAAACTAATTATTTGAAGATATATACATTATTTTGTTATTAATTGCTCGTTAATATAATGTTCCGTACAAGATTTCTGTAATGTTAATGGAATGAATATGGACGAATATTTTCATGTTATTGGAAAGTTAATAGCAGGTTTATTAACCTCCGTGTAATGTTACTATTTTAGAAGTTAAGGTTGCTATAACCTTATAGCAATATTAATGTGCTGTGAGGGAACCTTTTAATATTAAGACAATTTTAAAACTAACCGTATATAATAAATTCATATGACTTCTATTAGTCATCTATTTAAGTTCCATAAAAAATCTAAGATTAATCTATATTACGTCTAATGCATATCTATGAAAACGTCTAATAGACATAGAATAGAGGTTTGAAATGCGGAACTGTGGATGTCCAGTAGATGTCTATTGACAGTTTTATGGATCTTTAATAGATGTTACGAATCTTCATCATGGATCTCTCTTGGACGTCCATTAGAGGTTTTGGTTCTGTGTGGAATATATAATTTTACACAATTACGCATACAATTACATGTTACTATACATATAATTATACATAATTATATATAATTGTGTATAATTATATATAATCTTACATAATTATATATAATTGTGTATAATTATATATAATCTTACATAATTATATATAAATATACGTAATTATGTATGGATAAATTTTACATATAACTATGCATGAAAAATCTTTCATCAAGGAATTAGAAATATATTTGAACATGCACGAGTAACAAAACATTATTAAAATATTAGCATTATTTAAACATTTATAAACGAATTGGGGGTCTAGTGGGTTTCTGGGAGGGGGAAGGCGAAGACTCTCGGTTTGATAAAAATAACATTCTAAAGAAAAAAGAAAAATGCATCTTGCATAGTGTGTTAAGCATGTGTTACTTTTGTATGCAATTTACTACTGTGTCCAAAAAGTAAGGTGACATTGCATTTATTTCGAAAATTCTTTATTTATTCTTGCAAATCAATTTCGTCCCCTTCAAAGTAATCCCCCCCTGATATAATACACTTATTCCAACGGATTTTCCAATCTTCGAAACAGTTGTAATAATCGATTTCAGGAATGGCCTTTAGCTCCTTCTTCGCAGCGGC
>NW_022639659.1:352688-355975 GCF_010583005.1 Odontomachus brunneus | reverse complement strand
TCTACAATGAGAACTTAAGCCATAAAATTTAAGCTTTAAATCCTAAGCCGTAAGAAGTTGATCAATCACAGTCAATTATAAGAAAAATAATTTCTTACGGCTTAGAGATCAAAGCTTAAATTTTATGGCTTAAGTTCTCATTGTAGATCACGCTTTAGAGGCTTTCTACAATAAGCAATAAATTTTAAGTCGCAATAAAATTGACCAATTACAGTGGATTATTCTTCTAATAGTCGACTATGATTGATCAATTTTATTATGACTTAAGATTTATTGCTTATTGTAGAATGGGCTTTACAGAAAGCAGCACATTAATTGTTTATCATGTGCAAACTTTCATCACGTGACAAGCGTTCTGTGTACAGAAGTCATCATAGTAAAAAGTAACGATATAAGTAACGATGAATTTCGTTACTCGTTACTAAAGAAAATGTAACGTCGTTACTTTTTCATTACTGATACAAAAAAGTAACGGCGTTACCAAATCGTTACCAAAAAAAAGTAACGAAATAGTAACGTCGTTACAAGTAACGCGTTACTTCCCAACCCTGGATGTAACATAACATCTAAACACTATACCCAGATAGCAATGCGTGATGATCATGTTTCATCACAATGTGACTTCATATTATGACTCCAATTTGATACTTTTTTAAAGATCATTGCGTGATCTCATGACATGAGCAGCAGATGCACACAAATGATATATAAATTATGTTGCAAATTCTTGACATGATGTTGATTATTATTATTAAATGAGATATTTTTGTGACATCATAACATGTCTACATTTTGAGGCGCATATGAGTCCGCATCGGTGTCTATTCTTGTACTCATGCTTGAAGATACATGAATACAATATGAGCTCAGAATGAACACATTTTTCTATCTGAGTACTGAGCTTGATTTTTACAGTAACTTATGGCGGTCGTAGTTGCATTTCTTTTTTTACTGTGTAATAAGTATAGAATATAATATATAATAAATCCAAAGGTTTGACATAATCTCAAAATAGGGTAGTTGCAACTTATTTTTGCAACTTATTGTTATATAGGTTGCAATATTTATTTGAAAATAATACTGTTGTTGAATAAAAAGTGCAGAATAATAAATATTGTAAATTATGATTATGTTATTTTATATAATAAGTTAACAAAAATGTATCTTATGCCCAATATTTTTCTCTTTCTGGAACGAAAAAGATACGCACGGCGTTCCGTCGCCACCTAGTATGCCCTCCTCCTTCTATGGATCCCCCATGGCGCATTGCGTCCAAGCACCCGGGGGCTGCCAAAAAATTGGTGTCGACTCCGGGGCTTATTTGTATTATTTGAACCGGATGAGGAGGGGCAACGGTGGAGACGGGCATACATGGACAGCAGGTCTTAAAGGATAGCAACCTTTGACTTTGAGAGACTGACAGCTGTACCATTTGGTACAGTAACATTGTTTCTCTCTGTAGTCGCTGTGCGCTCGGGATCGCGCCAGAGATGTCGCTTCCGAACGGCATCTCTGAGGGTTATCTAGGAAGAGGAGAGTGTCGTGAGCGTGGAGCGTCAGGTAGCTCAGTGGTTTAGAGCAGTCGTTCGGCAAGCGAAAGACCCGGGTTCGAGTCCCGGCCTAGCAAGACCGCGCTCTCGATATTTTTCTCTTTCTAGAACGAAAAAGATACGCAGATCTCGAACGCACGGCATCCCGCCACCACCTAGTATGCCCTCCTCCTTCTATGGTAACTAACTAAAAATAACTTATGTTATTTTGAAGTTATATTATTCATTAGAATTATCACATATTATTTATTCATTCAACAGCAGTATTATTTTCAAATAAATATTGCAACTCGAACATGATTATATAACCATAAGCAAAAATGTGTTCAACTATCCCATTTGAAGGTTATGACAAATCTTTAGATCTATTATATATAATGCGTCATCTACAATAGCAGTAGGAGTAGTAGTAAGAAATAAGCAGTAAGTGGATAGACCAATTACAATTAATTATTCTTGAATCGTGAGAATGAAATTGGTCAATTTGCTTACTGCTTATTTCTTACTACTACACCTAATGTCATGGTAGACGACGCATTATATTCTATATTTATTATGCAGCATAAAAATAAATGCAACTAAACTACGATAATATTGTCATAAGTTACTATAAAAATTAAACTTAGTATGGTGTTTAGAGTTTATGTTATATCTTAGAACTATAATATTTTGCTGCTGTCACTATTCTTCAGAATCAATCAGTAAGTCTCAGAATCAACAAAAGCGTGAAAAAATAATCGGATATGTTACAAAAACGTATAAAAATTAAAAATTTTACAAAAAAACCTGAAATCTCCGCCATTTTGGATTTTTTTGGTTATGTCGTGGTACATTACGATTTAATTTCATTTAAACCATATTTTAATAGTACAGATCACATAAATGTAAGTGGATGATAAATAATCTGGAAAAAACGATAAAAACTAAAATTTTCTTAAAAAAACCGCCATATTAAATTTGCCATAAAAAAATCCGCCATAATGAATTGTTTGATCTGTACAGCACTATATTTTAGCTAAAGACATTATGTCACCAGATCTAGACAACTAGCACGATCCTATAACAGGATTATGCCAAAAAGTGAGATACAAACGATATTCTAAATTAATTTTTCTTTAAATTTTTTGACGTTTCAGCCGCTATATTGAAAAAATGGCGCGTGATAGCAAAAATGTATTTCAGATTCGGAAAGGGCATGTTTTACATCTATAGGGTATCGAGTGCAGGAAAGATCTATAAACGTTTTCTGTCAAAATTATTGCAATGAAGAAAAGACAAAATTTAAGTCATTTTGGGGCGAAACGGGTTAATCATATAATGATCCTTGAAAAGGTATAACTCGGTATAAGTTGATAACTCTTCTTAATGAGAAATCCATGTCATTCTTTAATCCATGTTATTTTGATACCAAAATGACTACATTTGATGAGACTATGATCTATTCTGTTAGTATCTTGAGAGAGATCTTCGGTGTTGTTTTGTAGTGTATAGTGTAGTTTAAATGCTATTAAATTAAGATTTTCGGACAGTTTTCTCCTTAACGTTGAAGCCAAAATCAAGCGTTAGTTTCAAACTGCCACTGGTAGGAGAGTCAATAAGTCTCATGACTCTCTGATGTTTAACATACAGTATGTTTGATAAGAGCGTGTACGGCAAAACTTTTTCCTTGAAACCGTTAGAGGGGGGATATGGACGCGAGCCAATAGCGGGGCTCTTCTCCCAAGATGCTTTGTCTAC
>NW_022639659.1:352339-352678 GCF_010583005.1 Odontomachus brunneus | reverse complement strand
CGATCGAAGAATAATCAATTATGATTGGTACAATTTCTTTGCGATCTTGCGATTGCGACTGATGTAGAATGGGCTTTAGGCGCCGCACACGAATTGACATAACTAACGTAAGACGTACCGTAAAAATGGACCAATTACAATCGAGTATTCACAAAAATGGCGACCTTACGGTTCGACGATACTCAAAGTGATTGGTCAGTTTTTACGGTATGTCTTACGTTACTGTTATGTCAATTTATGTCCGACGCCCCTTAAGTGTGGTCTACAATGAGAACTTAAGCCATAAAATTTAAGCTTTAAATCCTAAGCCGTAAGAAGTTGATCAATCACAGTCAATTA
>NW_022639659.1:351798-352254 GCF_010583005.1 Odontomachus brunneus | reverse complement strand
GCAATAAAATTGACCAATTACAGTGGATTATTCTTCTAATAGTCGACTATGATTGATCAATTTTATTATGACTTAAGATTTATTGCTTATTGTAGAATGGGCTTTACAGAAAGCAGCACATTAATTGTTTATCATGTGCAAACTTTCATCACGTGACAAGCGTTCTGTGTACAGAAGTCATCATAGTAAAAAGTAACGATATAAGTAACGATGAATTTCGTTACTCGTTACTAAAGAAAATGTAACGTCGTTACTTTTTCATTGCTGATACAAAAGTAACGAAATAGTAACGTCGTTACAAGTAACGCGTTGCTTCCCAACCCTGAAAAACACGATGCAAAATATGTAATTATAGGAATATAGAGATCCAGTCAAATCATATTCTATTACTTCAATTGCCAGAAAAATTAGAAAAATCTTATACTTTACAAGAATTAATAGAATATAATTTTACAA
>NW_022639659.1:347050-348321 GCF_010583005.1 Odontomachus brunneus | reverse complement strand
CCAAAGGTGGTTTACGAGGAAAAATGAAAATTGGCTACTGCAAGAGGACAATGATCCGAAACATCGGAGTAGACTTTGTACTGCGTGGAAACAAGAAAATGACGTTGACGTACTGGATTGGCCTTCACAGTCGCCAGATGCAAATCCAATTGAAAATGTTTGGGCGCTTATAAAGTTTAAGCTCCGAGGAAAGAAAATATGGACCGTCAAGCAGTTAATTCGACAGATTCGATTTATATGGAGATCTTTGTCTGAAGATTATGCTGTAAAATTAGTAGAAAGTATGCCTCGGAGATGCCAGTCAATTATTGATAATGGAGGCGACTGGACAACTTATTAATCATGCATCTATATCATGCATAATATGTACAAATTTTTTCAATTTATGTATTATCCTAAGTTTTTGAGTTTTGCCGTACACGCTCTTATCAAACATACTGTATATTATATGACTCTTTGATGTTTAACATATATTATATGACTCTTTGATGTTTAACATATATTATCTGCTGTTAACATATATTATACGGTTTCATTACCTATATTTTGAAGGATTTATTATTGATGTTCGATTTGTTTATATTCTTTTAATCTCTGAAAGATCTAAGTAGCTTAGTGTGAGGTTCTTATGATTTGTTTTATGTGCAACACGTTTTTTTATGAGATAAATTTTTTTAGGAAACTGTTTTTTCCTTATGTGAAAATAAATACTAAACTGTATTATGCATATAATACAGTTTTTAGCCTATTTGCTATTTAATTATTATGTAAACTAAATTTAGTTCTTAACTAAGTTTATTTATATTTATCCTACTAGCTTCATCATGGAGTTAAGTTTTTAGACTTTTTTTCCTAAACGTTGCAAGATATATGACATATTTTCTGATATTTTCTGATATTTTCTGATATTTGTTTAAAGTTTATAACAAGATTTATGATTATTGTATATTTTGATTTAATAATTTTATTTAATATTTTTATGTTATGTTATATCTTTATAATATAATTCCCAAATTACTGAATCTTTCGCTTAACATTTGCAAAAATTGCAGTGTTAGTTTATTCTTATTTTATATACAGTGGAAAATAAGATTAGAATAATTTCTGAATCATTGCAAACATTAAGTATAACTCAGCCTTTAAGAAAGTGGTTTGAAGTATACCAAAATAAAATATCATACAGGGTGCGGCGCCAAAATCCGGACAAAATTCAATTTGAAATTCTCGCCGTTCTATACCACTGGTAGATGTCGCGTTCAAATAGCTTGACG
>NW_022639659.1:346738-347040 GCF_010583005.1 Odontomachus brunneus | reverse complement strand
GATACAAAAAAGTAACGGCGTTACCAAATCGTTACCAAAAAAAAGTAACGAAATAGTAACGTCGTTACAAGTAACGCGTTACTTCCCAACCCTGGATGTAACATAACATCTAAACACTATACCCAGATAGCAATGCGTGATGATCATGTTTCATCACAATGTGACTTCATATTATGACTCCAATTTGATACTTTTTTAAAGATCATTGCGTGATCTCATGACATGAGCAGCAGATGCACACAAATGCTGTATAAATTATGTTGCAAATTCTTGACATGATGTTGATTATTATTATTAAATGA
>NW_022639659.1:342798-343047 GCF_010583005.1 Odontomachus brunneus | reverse complement strand
TTCTATGTATGGAGCGTAGTTGAAAGGGTCACGAACAAGTCCAGACATCCAAACGTCGCATCATTGAGAGCCGCTATTGAAGCGGCATTCACCGATACGTGACACATTAAAGCGCGCCTGCGCACGTTTCAGACCGAGAATGGAGGCGGTCATTCAAGCAAGCGGGAGATATATTGAGTAAATATGTTCTTTATGGCTTTACAAACAATGTGGTTAAAAAAAATTTTGTAAACCTTTTTGTTTTTGCAA